>NC_139347.1:34371448-34651448 GCF_055883805.1 Amblyomma maculatum | reverse complement strand
TTTAGAAACACCGTGCATAACTACTAAGTTGCCGAGTTCGTAGCGTAACCAGCAAGCAAAGGAGAGAAAATCTTCCAATTACTATTGTACTCAAACCTACTGATAACACATTGTCACTTCCGAAGCAAACACTCGACCATATGAAGATTGCGCAACAGTTTTAAACTCCGCCTTCTGCAGTAATTTCGTTCAGTGTAACTACGCCACATTTCCGCAAACTAAACACTATAATTACCAAACTATGGATCCAATAATAATCGAACCCCGGGGTATTGAGAAGATAATCGACTCCCTTAAAATATGTTCTAGCCCAGGCAGTGACTTCATCAATTCAAAATTTCTAAAGGGTGCTAAAACTTACTGTTCATTATTACTGTCTAAGATATTTCAGCAGTCCCTCCTCACTGGTGCCCTACCTGCTGACTGGACGGTCGGGAAGGTGATCCCCATCTATAAATCAGGTAACAAGAATTCACCCCTGAATTACCGCCCCATCTCCTTAACAAGCATTCCATGTAAAATTTTAGAACACATATTATATTCAGGCATCGCAAACTTTCTGGATTCCAATTCATTTTTTACTAATACACAGCACGGTTTCCGTAAGCGGTTGTCTTGCGAAACACAGTTAGTATCATTCACACATAAACTTCATTCCATCCTCGATCGCCGCTCATTAGCCGACTGCGTCTTTCTCGACTTCGCAAAGGCGTTTGAAAAAGTACCCCATAAACTACTACTCCTCAAGCTAAGTAAACTTAACCTCGATCCAAATCTGTTTTCCTGGCTTGAATATTTTCTTTGTAACCGCTCTCAGTTCGTATCTACTAACAATACATCTTCCCCATTACGTCCCGTCGAATCTGGCGTACCACAGGGTTCGGTTTTAGGCCCTCTCCTCTTTCTAATTTATATTAACGACTTACCTAATTGTGTATCTTCTAACATTCACCTTTTTGCTGATGACTGCGTTATTTTTCGGGAAATTAACGACATTAACGATTTCTGTGCTCTACAAGACGATCTCACTTCCATATCCGCGTGGTGTAAATTATGGCTAATGCAACTAAATTCTTCAAAATGCAAAGTTTTACGTGTTTCCCGCACATCATCTGCTACTAATACATATCATCTGAATAACACTGCACTCGAGGCTGTCACATCATATCGATATCTTGGCGTCCATATAACTTCTTCTCTCACTTGGTCACTCCACATTACCACCGTAATTAACAACGCTAACAGCATGTTAGGCTACCTGCGCCGCAACTTCTCCGCCGCTCCTACTTCATTAAAACTAACGCTGTATAAAACGCTTGTCCGCACTAAACTCGAATACGCATCAGCAATTTGGGACCCAAGCTCCACTAACTTAACTAATTCACTCGAGCTAGTGCAAAACAACTCTGCCCGGTTCATCCTTCTTAACTACAATCGTACAGCAAGTGTCACCTCCATGAAAAACATGCTAAATCTACCTACTTTAGCCTCCCGTCGAAAATTCTCACGGTTATGCTTATTTCATAAACTTTTCTACAATTGCCCCATTCTACGAGATGAACTAATTTCTGTGCCATATTTCATCTCATCCCGGCTTGATCATGCACATAAAGTCGGCATCACATCATACAAAACCAAAGCTTGTTCGCAGTCGTTTATTCCCCGCACATCAGCAGATTGGAATCACCTTCCCGGATCGACAGCGAGCATTCAAGACAGCCTGCGATTCCGTGCCAACTTAGCTAACATTGTATACTCAGGCCCTTAACAATTGTATTCATTGCTGTTACAATCACCAATGTTATTTTTGCCTTTCACTTACAACTATATTCTTACTATAGCAGCTAAAAATGTATAACCAGGAACATGACGCTTGTATTTTTCATTTTTGTTCTTTAACCTCTGTTCTATTTTTGTAACCACTCCCCTCTGAAATGCCCCTGGCCTTGAGGGTAATCATAAATAAATAAATAAATAAATATCTGTGCTGCAGATCGATTATGATGCGTAGAATATACAGTGACGCTTCTTTGAAAGCGAGCCTGATCGGAGAGTGATTTTTGTTGTATAAAATAAAAATCTGACTACCACACGCTGTCTTGCATCCACGAGTGAGCGGATATGTACTGGGGAAGCTGCCGTTCACTCCGTCTGCATTTTCCCGTTGCCACGCTCACCCACGCTCGTTGTCCCCCCATGGAGTTCCTTTTCGCCGAGGCCGCGCTGATTTTCTTATCAGCGCCTGGGACGCTGTCACCGTCGGACCGCTTCCATGGAAGCGGTGGGAGGCAGAGAAGTTTCCGTGTAACCGAAACAGGGGAGGAAGACCGGAAACAAACGTCCCCGCTACTTCCGGTCTCGCATAACGCGGTCGGCGAACACGACGCTGGTTCCGGGAGCGCTTGCGCGCTACTGCGGCCTTTCGTCCGACCGCTTCCGCCAATTGTCGGCGAAGGGGCGAACGCTTGGTGCGGAACGTGCATGGCGCGACGAGAACGTCCCGGCAGTCGGCTCCCAAACAGACACTATGCGGCAGCGGCTATCTCAGAGCGGCTCGGGCCGATTTCAACGGGGAACGCAGATGCGCCGAGCGCGAGCGCGAGCGTTCCCTTCCAGTTTGCTTCTTGCTGGTCGGTGCGGTGTCCGCATCAGTTTGGCATAGTGCCTGACGCAGAGTGCATGTTTGTGTGCCTGTGGGTGCTTCTGCAAGAGAAAAGTGAAGGCAAGGATGGGGCACACTATTGAGGCTTGCTTGCGGTGGAGAGCGGCATTGAATGGGAGCGTCGGCTGGCAAGTTCTGACCAACAAGAAGCCAATGGACGGGCGTGTTGCGGCACCGTATCCGCCGCGGAAACTTCCGGCCGAAATGTCGGAAATGGGGCCCGGGGCTGCCTGGTTGCGCGTATGTTTTTGGTGAAGCGCGTGTCGTGAGACGAAGACTTTCTGCGCTTAGCCGTAGCACTTCTGTGAATAGCGGTACGCGCAAAACAACGCGAATCAGTTGCGCAGGAAGCAGACCCGCCTGATGACACGAAGTTACCAAGAAAATGTACACGCAGAGAAGGCAATGACGACAGCATTAGGCGTATGGGGCGTGAAGGGCAGTACTGCCGTTCACCCGGTATTGCACGGCGGTTATTTAGGGAGTTTAGTGTTTTACAAAATAACTGAGGAGAAATTAATAAGAAGCAGTCTTTAATCATCGTCAAATGAATAAATTTAAAATTCTCTCTTTCAAATGATGAGGCACATTATCAGTGGAAGAAATCTGAGATGTTAGGCGACTCATGTCAATAATTTGGCCGTTTCTCCAAAAGACCTTAGCTTTACGTAAATACTGAACAATTTATATGCACACCCGTGTCCAGCGGACTTCGTTGAGCTGAAAAAATAAATATATATATGGAATTTTATCCGTGCCCGCAGAGGTTCCCATAGACATGTGATACCTTTGCTCTAATTGCGTGTAAACATCAACAGCCATAACAGACACTTGCAATGACGGGTAAAACATTGGCCCAGCCAACAATCTTGACACTGACCACATTTTTCCGTCGCTTCTTATGAGTGGCGAAAACAAAGAAAGGACAGGCTACTTATCCAAGCTTAAATATTAGGTATATGTAGAGTGAGAAATCTGAAAAAATAAAACAAAGTTGCCGGATGCCATAGGGTTCAGTGGATGTGAGCCGCCAAACCAGTGTTTCGGATACCACTGTACGTTTCCCACCTGTTTCTGCGCGATATCAGTCTCATTACGACGAACGATACCATGGTTTCGTTTAACACGCTTGGAAAGAACACTCGAGAATGAAGATCTTGAAAGCGATAATTTTTTCGGAAGCTTAGCAACACGCACTGGCGGTGAATCGAAGACGAACTTCAACAAAATGAGACGCAAAAAAAAAACAACAAAAACACGAAAAGTAAGAAAAAAATTCGTAAGCATTTAGAAAATATTCCTGCTTTGGCACAAGCCTTGGTCGCGTGACCAAAGATGGCAAGCTGGAAAGCACTCAAAGCCCTTCTCGCTAAATTTCACCTGTACAACCCTTCGGACAGCTGGTTAATAAAGCTAGTTTTAATTTTAAAACACGATGACGATATTGACACCATTTGACCCGGCGATAGTCTTCATCACAACGCTTCCCCTTAAATGGAGATAATTATCGGCTAAAAGGTTCGTGATGCCACTTAAATCAGCTGATACAATTTTCTAAAAGGACCATATTCGCTCAATTTCTTTTTCGTTTCTAGCACATTTCTTTAGCTTCGCACTTTCGGCCGCTCTTCATCGGCCGGAGACTCACTTCCTTCACTTTCACTTTACATTTTTTATGCTTCCTCGTTCAAGAAAGTACGCGGTCCAGCAACTGGGGAGTGGCTAACAAAACAAACACACACACCCAAAGCACGAGACCATTCATTCACAAATTGGCACAAACAGGCACGCGCAAAAGCACTCGCTTTTCTTTGTTCTTTCTTCACCGTCTCGCACTCTTCGATTCTCATTTGGCAAGAAGGCTGGTCGAGCTTGGTGCGGCGTCGTCTACTCTTATGTACACGCACTGGAATACACAGCGAGGAGTCGCCGTTAATTTCCATGAGTGAGCTTAAAGCCTGAGAAACACGCGCCCGTCCTCACGTGGCTTCATCGATGCTTGGCCGCCACCGCGGCACGCGCCCCTCTTTTCCCTCTCCCGCTCCTTTAGATTCCCTTTCTTTTCCTCGGTCTGACTAGGATGGCAGTTCGCAGCATGCAGGCGCCGCTTTTTTACAATCTTAATATGCTCCTTGTAACCGTTTTTTTTTCTATCTTTACCGTCCTTATTTCTATTTTCACATGTTTTCAGTTGGCTTCCCCTTTTTCGAGTTGAATCGGGTTGTGCGAGGTGTCCGTTTTCGCCCTTACACTGCTGCTGGGCACTGCCGCCAAAGTGAGAGGGAAGTTCATAGCAGCGAAGGAGGCGAGGAAGAGAAAGAGAAAGCGCCGAAATAAAAAAGAAAGAGAAAGAAGCCGAGGGTAGAAACAGGGACCTATACGGCATTTATAATAAGAACAAACAAGGCGGTTGGCTGTAGGGGCGAAAGGTGCAAAACAAGGCATGAAAAGGAACTCAACGGGAAGGGCGTCAGACCACTCCAAATCAATCGCTCAAATTCCTGGCACCATCGGGAGAAAAAATAATAAAGCCGCTGCTTGCACCGCTCCTGCGAGGAGGGCGGTAGGAAAGCACCGGCTCTTGTAGGCCCCCGAAACAAACAAGAAAGAGCGCGAGTGAATACGCAAAATTATGAACCGGGTGTGAACGACAATGGAAGAAAAGGAACATACATATACGAGTATACACAGGCGACTCGTGCAAGCTCGTGCTCGTGTCTGTGCGTGTAACAATCGTTTTCATATCTCGCGCTACGTCGCCTCTCCTCTTCTCCTTCTTTCTTTCCTTGCCCCCCCCCCCCCCCCCCCTTCCCCCTTAGTTTTTCCTGCACGGAGCTGGAGAAACTTCATGGTGCGACGAGGCGCAATCATCTTAAGTAGCTTTTCTGAAATTGCGTAGACCCCCCTCCCCTCTCAATCTACTTCCCCGCACACACAAGGCTTTCGCATGGCCTCTTTCTCTTGGAGGGATCTCGTTCGCTTTGCGTGCACGAGCTTTCCCTACTCTTTCCCTTTATTGTCTCGTTCCTTTTCTCCCTACGTTTCCTCCTGCTCTTACGCCCTTTTCTCCATACCGCCTTCATCTTCTCTTGGAGGCTTGTTTCCCTCATCGTAGGGAAAGCTAAATAACGCGATGTCGGGTCGACCGACGGCAGGCAATCGCCACTACTGTTGCCGGCCCGCCTTCCGACCTGTGGTGCGCGTAGTGGGGTGCTTAAGCGCCGACCATTTCCGCGGCCAGAGCGAAGAAGGGTACCATGCATGAAGGGGTCGTTTGCCAAGTGGTGTTGCTGACGTCAGGTCCTGTTCGTCCGTGCCGTTAGGAGAAGAGCAGTAGCACGGAACACTAAGTGGTCCTGTCTCCGCTGCTGGAACCAGTCACACAAAAGGAAGCCTCGTAATCGCCCGCTCAAAGATGACTACGGACCGTAAAGCGAAAGTGAGAAGGCCACTCATTTCCTTATGTGTTTCTTTATTTTTCCTTGTATATCTTTCACAACGTGTTGAGAGTAGAGCGTGCTATACGAGTCCGGTCATAACGGAGCAAACGCGTGGCCTGGCTTCGACGCTGGGTCCACGGATCGGCTGGCGTCGAGGCGTCAGCATCTGTTTTACGGACGGCTGTTTTGCTCAAGCGGCGGTGGCAATCTCTACCAGCGTGAAGCGGTGCCCTATTGACGACCGTCGTTAACAGCTTCTTGGTAAGAGGCGGCGTAAGAGCGGAGGCCGTAAGGCTGTGCGACGAATGAAACGAGCGGCGTTTATAGGTTTTGGTATGTAGTCATTTTGATCATATGCGCTGCCCGTCTGCCATTTAAGCTGAATATTTACTTATCCCCTCTCTCTTTCCTTAAAGGCTTTCCAATAAAAAGTTGCGCTACTATTTCAGGTATGTATTGGCAGTCACTCGACTATAAAGGAAACAAACAGAAATATCCATGCAATCGCGGCGTTGGATATACATGCTAGAGCTACACGATTGTCTTATCAGCCAAAGTTTAGCGCTTAATTGTAGCAAGCTTTATTCTACTCTTTCAACTGCTCCAAGGGTTTTTCAATGCTCTTTAATAAGAGCGCATGAACTCAAAGGGCAACGTGCAGTCTAACGCTGCTTAGAAAGTTGCAGTTTGTTAACTTGCCCGCAAGAAGGATTTTTGTTGTTTCACCCGGAGAGAAAAAGTAGGACAGTGACATGAAAGAGGAACCGTATCACAAGTGGCCTAAGGAACGGTATTCTTCGAGGATATATTCATCACACAACTGTACGCGTACGGTGTCGCTGTCGAGTTCAGGGTGAATAGAGAAAAAACCGTTAAGGCCGCTTAATAAAGAGATAGATATAAATTTCTCTTCTTCAAAAGTTGATAGCTTCTGAGTTTAAGTTATCTGTCAACATCGCAATAATCCTGTCCAGTTTCAGGACGACCCTTCAGGGTCGTTTCCATCAGAGTCAACGTCCGGTATACACACAGTAAACAGACCGCGCACCCTGTAGACGCTCTCACTTCACACCTATCTTTTGTAGGTAATGCGTAGGTAAACTTCCGTATAACAGGCCATTAGAGCTTGTTAGCAAACAGTCTTTTACGGTCCATGGTGGCGAGACATGACGGTTGTTTTTCTACACAGTAATGTCCCCGACGGTTTTTGAATGTGAAGATACCTACTGAGATTCACTTTGTCATGGCTGGTGCTGCAGTTAAAAGAAAATGCACGAAATTAGTTTTTTTCTGGCAGTTAAGACTTAATTTGATTTGTGTGTGTGTGTGTGTGTGTGTGCGTGTGCGTGTGCGTGTGCGTGTGCGTGTGCGTGTGTGTGTGTGTGTGTGTGTGTGTGTGTGTGTGTGTGTGTGTGTGTGTGTGTGTGTGTGTGTGTGTGTGTGTGTGTGTGTGTGTGTGTGTGTGCGTGTGTGTGTGTGTGTGTGTGTAAATTTTAGTCATTAGTACCTTAGATATTTTGGCGTTTGTGTCTTAGGGATTACAGTTTTGGGCCTGCTCTCATGTTAACGATGAATGGTCAGACTAAAATTAATTCCTAAAGTTTCCATTTCGTTAACACTGACTGAATTCTTGAAATATCAACACTTTCAGTTTTAGATCTTACTTTCGATAGAAGTAAAGAACTACAAGCTAAAGAAAAAAAAATTTCTCACTTGTTCAGAGAAGCCGTGTGGGCTGCCAGTGAAGAGCTCTCAACGCGGTATTTTTATCTTCCTTCGTTCAAGTTCCTGCATCATTAGCTTATCTCTTATGGCGTACGATTCGCGACGCACAGCCGGCAGCAACCGTTCATCACCCGCCTAACTGCTCGTCCAGTAGCACCAGGACTGAATACCACGAGTGTCTCGTTTTCATCCCGCCTCTTATTCTTCTTCCGTCCACTCTGAGAATCAAGAGGCACCACTCTTGGATTCATGAGTGAAACTGCGGAAGCTAGACAGGGTAGCCAGCGAAGCTAGAGCCAGTGAAGATAAACCAGGGGACAGGGTAGCTCTCTTCGTCCTCTCACTGGGACAACGGCACACAGAGTCACAGGGAAGGCAGTGTCCGGCGTATCTGGACCTTCGTCCGGGAGCCGGCAGCGGAGACAGGTGACGACGTGCGCCACTGATCGCCAGCCCTTATCAGAACGATAGCGAGCGAGCCGCGGAAACCGCGCGTCGGTCAGTCTCTTCCGCCTGGAGAAGAGTGATGATAGCGAAGCACCAAAAGGCAGTGGAAGAAAAATACAACTAGCAAAAATGTCTTCGATGGACGGGACGACGCCCCTGTAGCACTTCTGGGTGCCTGCCATTGAGCTGCAGCGGCATCATTACGAGCAACCCCCCCCCCCCCCCCCCCCCTTTCCGTCTTCTTTCTAACAACGTCGATGTCGTCCCCAAGCCATGGCTTTTACAAGGCCCGCACCTTCTTGCCACTCGCGCGCCATAATGGTGCTACCCGCGCCTCGCTATCTGCGGTTTATTCATGATTGCTCTTGGTCCGGCCGCAGCGGCTGTCTTATCGTGCGGCCGAGCTTCGTTCTCGGTCTTCTTCATTTCCGGAGAATCGCCTCCGCCTCCGCTTTCGGTGTCTCCATCCTCCTCTTCGTCCTCTCCTGGTTTTCCACAGCAACCAAAGTTTCCCCTCCCAGCGCGACGTCGTCCCCTCGTTGAAATTTAATGAACCTCCCGAACATCGGCCCTCTTCAATAGCTCTCTCTCCTCTTCCTTCGCGTGTCGCCGCCACCGCGATAAGGGACGAAGCCTAACGGCGCAACCAATACAAGGATGTGCAGAGCACTGCCGCTGTTACTGCTATAAGGGCATATCGGGCGCGCATAAGCCACGAATCGCTCGCGAAAGCGTAACGGATGCTTTCAGGCCACCTTTGCTTTCAGCCTCAGCCGTGTAAGCTTTCTCTTTTCTGCTTTCTACTTCCCAGGACTTTTTCTTTTTTTATCTTTCTTCGCGTTGGGGTTCAGAAACGTCGTCAAGTAGTTGACAAGAGCATGGGTTTTAGCGCTAGCAGTAATATACGGTCAGACGAGCCGCTTACTTCATCAGATACTACAAGAAAAAAAAATGTTTAAAAAGAGAGCGCAAGGTTTGCAGCCTTTGTCGACGTTGCCACGAGAGCGATGACGGTCGCAGTAGTGGTGGAGGTGGTGGTCGGTATCTCTGCGCCGGCGGTGTTCACGCTTCGTCGAATGATAGATTGGTGCCTCCTGAAAGAAGAGCCCGAAAAAGTGCCATGAGCGGCGGTGAAAATGTTTAGTGCGTGTCCTGGCTCCCTTCGTCGCTTTTCACGCCCCGAAACGCTGGCTCGTTTTTCCCGCGGCACCACTGCGCCGCCACGCCCCTTTTCCTTTCTTCCTCGTTCGCTACCGCCCTCGCCCTGGCCTGATTGCCATGATCGCGTTTCCCTAAAACGTACACTGCTCTCGCTCCCCATTTCCTTCAAAATGTAGGCTTAACCCTGCAGGATACGCCCATCAGGAGCTTTGCGTAACAACCTCTCACCGCGAGGAACCAGAGTAAAAATAGGAAGCACGGCCACGAAGCAAATGCACTGGAAGCGCCGCAGAGGAAGCTTTGGGCGGTTGCCTTTCGGCGTGGAAAATAAACCATTTTTCTCTCACACTTTTGCAGCAAAAGTCGCCTTTCCGCTTCTGGAAACTTTTCGAAATGAATTGCGCTCAACTTTCTACACGATAATAGCTTCATTATCGCAAGGATAATATGCGGTGGCTCACTTGGCACCAAAAGTTCTGCCTGACACAGGCGGGTAATCATACTTTACATATTTTACACGCATGGCTTCTGAAGCTCAAGCGTGCTCGCGTGCACATGAGAACCTGCTGGACGGAACCATTCGAAGAGATAGCAGCTTGTTAGTTCCTTATTCCTCGCCTTCTCCAGGTGATCCAAATAATGCAGCGCGCGCTGCTTAGCAGATTTATGAATATTGTCCTCAGAAAATCTCCAGGTGCAGCTCCCACTTCGCTGTCGCCTCAACGCACGCTCAGTTGAAACTTCTTTTTATGCCTTCGATAAACGGCCCATGTCTTTTATTTATTAACATAGTTAAGCAGGAAGCCTAAATGACCGTCCAGATCTGTCAAACCGTGTATTAAATCACCGCCAAGTGTACATAAAGCCTAAATTTCTGACGGTTTTTATCGCAATGCCTAACACCAAGTGGCTCCGACGTCGCTAGGATGGTAGGGTTCAAAACCCCGTAATTAAAATAAGACATACGTGAGCTTGAGCTTCCCTTCATACTTATTGAGCGAGGGAAGAGTTGTACAAGCCATATATATATATATATATATATATATATATATATATATATATATATATATATATATATATATATATATATATATATATATATATATATATATATATATATATATATATATATAGGCGGAACTTCGCCACTACGACATTTCTGTATATCGTATTCGTGCCCCCCCCCCCCCCCCCCCCCCGCGCGCCCCCTCCCCATATGCTGCCTATATAGAGTCATCCATACTAAGAATCATACGAATCAACCACCGCCCGCAGCCGAGACGGACATACAAGCTACAGCACTACACCCAAGCCACTACAGCGCTAGTACCCTTGCGCCTCCTCTTTCCGTTTCGCTCTCTCACTTTAACGGGACAAAGGGTTAGGCCCCGTTCACCAGAACATCCGGACTAGGCATTGTCGTCACCGGCGTTGTGGGAGAGAAATTACGAGCGTACATTCTGCAGGTAGCATTCAGCAGCTGCCATGGCTAGATGATTGATTGGTCAGGTGATCAGTGTGTTATCGTCACGAGAGCGCATGACATAATTGAGGTGGACAAGTGGTTCCACGGACGCTCATGACGGCAAGGTGAAACTGATGAACGAGATTATAAGCGCTAACTCTCCAAAAATAAAAATAAAATAAAAAGGGGAGAGTGTGACTAAGCTCCGCCTTTAAGGTGAAGACGCGACAGGGCTAATTGTCCCCATCTGCTGGACCCTCTTGCGAATCACTGTGTTCGTGCACTTCCCCACTCAGTTATTCACAAATCCTTAACTATACCTCTGTTATTTCACATATTATCACGTAGTGGTGACGAGGCCGTCGGCCACAAATGAGGAGACATGATCTTCACAGGAATCATTTTCTTATCGGGCGGACATGTGCTGGCAAAATAACTGAACAACTCGGCTGCGGCGATAGCAGCAATCGTGCACAGCGGTCGCCGATCTACTAACTTCGTCATACCGACAAACGCGCAATTTATAGGCGACGAGGAAACATCTAGATAAAGCCGCCTACGGTGACTAGCACAACTTAGAACATTGCAGAAACATACGCGAGTGGTCGGGGTCTTCGAGGCAGATCTCGGCGCTTCTTGCGCGGCAAAGAAAGTGATAAAGCTGCGTCTCGCGACAGCGAGAATGATCAAACAAAGAACACAGAATTTATACGCGTGTCAGAATTAGAGTGATAAGGCCGCATGCCAGCGGCTGTCGAAAACAGAAGAAATAAAGATTATACACTTAGCACACGGCCATAGGTTACCACTTTATGGTACGACCACCAGACAGAGCCCCACCGATACAAAACGCTGCTTAGACCGAGCGGTGCGAACGTGCCTGCGTCGCCAGGAGTAGCATACTTGACTACCTGGGGATTCGACTCCTGTCTCGCACTCTCATCCGACAGGAGAAGCCCGAATGGGAAGTGCCTGCGAACTCAGCCGTGTCACACGGTGTAGTGACGTTACGTAACCCGGTGACCTGTCACTGCCTGCCCGGCCATATCATCATCATCATCATCATCATCATCATCATCATCATCATCATCATCATCATCATCAGCCTGACTGCCACTGCAAGGCGAAGGCCTCTCCCATATTTCTCCACTTAACCCGGTTCTATGGTAGTTGCATCCACTTGACCCCTGCGAACTTCTGAATCTCATCCGCCCACCTAACTTTCTGTCGCCCCCTGCTACGCTTTCCTTCCCTTGTAATCCAGTTTGTTACCCTCAGCGACTATCGGTTATCCTCTCTTCGCACTACATGTCCTGCCCATGTCCATTTCTTTTTCCTAATTTCCACTGCGGTCGGTAACTTGAGTTATTTCTCTGACCCACTGTGCGCGCTTCCTATCTCTTAATGTTACCCTTAATGTTACCCGGCCATATCACTTGCACGTATCACCTGCCAGAGGCTTGATTGTAATTGTTCGTTCACTGCACCGATGAGGCCGATAAGGTGGACGGCGCCTAATTTTCTGAAGAATGGGGCCTTCAAGACTATGACATGAAAAAAAAAAAAAAGAAAACACTGCTCCCCTTTCTTTCCTTCCCCCCGCGTGTAATGAGTCAGCACATAAATAGGATAAAACGTACATGTCCCGTTATACTACTTGTCTTTTATGGCCTGCTCAACGCCGAAGAATAACTTTTTTTGAAAGGTAATTCGCAACCGGCAGACTTTTGTCCGCGATTCCGCAGTGGAACGAAAGGATGGCAGCTACATCTCAAGAAAGCATAAATGCTGACGGTATCGCATTTTTCTTACATCACAGGGCCCAAGAAGATGAAGACGACCGGGTCATCTCGACGAAGTGCCGCCGGAGGCGGTGGAGGAGGAGGGGTGGGAGCAGGTGGCAACGGCGGCGCCTCGAACCACCTTGGACAAGGTGGGCCCGGGGTGGGCCCTCACCCGGCCATGTCCGGCTCTCTGCCTGGTCCCGAGTGCGCGGGCTGCCAGAAGCCCATCCGCGAGCGGTTCCTGCTCAAGGCGCTGGACCAGCTGTGGCACGAGGACTGCCTCAAGTGCGCCTGCTGCGACTGCCGCCTCGGGGAGGTGGGCTCCACGCTCTTCACCAAGGCCAACCTCATCCTTTGCAAGAGGGACTACCTCAGGTGAGCACCGCGTGCCGAAACGCACAGTATCGCATGTTCAGAGCTCCGCAGTGGCGCTCCATGGATTTTACAGGGGGAGCTCGCAAACTGACACTGAAGTGCAGTGCGAAGTCAAAATATAGACGGAATAAATATGAACGCCATCGCGCGAGCGTTGTCAAGCCTAGCGTTTCATGCGTCTAGTGACCGGTTTCGGAACATTGAAAATCAAGATGGCGCGTTCTTCAATTTCTCGTTGTCTGTTCTCTGCCGCAACCATCCACTCAGCGACGAACTTATACTTTTCCTCTGTTCAGCTGAACTGGAGTGATAGCCCCAGCCCGGTTGCGGTTCCCGGTAATACTGAAGAATGTGCCGCGCGCAACGTCGCTGTCTGTTCGCTGAGGTACAAAAAAAAAATAACAACAGAGATCTCGAATTTTCCAGATGGGAGTGGCTGCTGCTTAAAGTACAGCGAATAGAGTGAGGGCAGCTGAAAATGATTTTGAACCACGTCACTATTCTGTTTTTCGGTCGAAGCTCGGACAGTAATCTTAAAATTGATTCCAACTATATGTCCATGAGCTAGCATCGTCTGATAGCAAGTATGTCATCGTTGCAAAAAAAAAAAAAAAAAAAAAGAAAAAAGAAAAAAGGAATAGGATACGGCCTTGTTAACCAGTCGTTTTGAGCTGGCGGCCAGGTAAGGGCGGAAATAGCTGTGACTATTTCGCACTGAAACTTCCTATGCTTTCGTTTCTGGCACGAAATCCGTTTAGACGGGAGTTATAAAAGTTGAAGGTATTCCTGCATTGGAAAATTAAAAACCGCAGCAGACGCAGCACAAAGAGAGACGACGACACTGCTGCTGTTTTTAATTTTCCATTGTCTCAACAACTGGCCTACATATCTACCCTCCTAAGTGCATTACCCTCTATTGGCTGTATCCGGTGCTGCTATCGCTACTTCGCTGTCTTCGTCGCCCATCGCACATCGGTTTTGGTACGCTGTCGATGACCGCGATTCTGGCTCGGTGGCAAGAGTTAGTCATGCAATTCCAGGATTCTTATCATTTACTTGAAAGATCACCGTGGGGTGTTATAAGAAACTTCGTGCACATGTTCTTGGGAATGTTCCAAGCTTCCGACGTGCGGCAAAAATTTCTTTTTACTCCTGCGCTCGCCGCGAGCAGTTAAGTCGGTCAATGAAAAGCAATGGGCACGTGGGGTTTGAAAGTAAAACAATAGCAAGGAACCAGAAGTGTGCCGAGGGAAGACCTGTGGGTACATTGATTCTTATCTTGAAGCTATACGACATCTGAAAAAAAAAAAAGAAGAAAAAGAACGTTCTACAACTATTTTTCATAAAATCTTCAAAATTTGTAACTGCGTCTACGTCGACGTCTAGCCCCACAAATGCGCCTAGTTTCCTCTGCACCACCAGGAATTTCTTCGGCTGCGACATACACATGCTCTGCATTTCGGGTTTGTTATTTTGTTATTCTAGCCTCCTGCAGATGAAATTTTGGGAGAATTCTGTCTCATGGAGAATTTACGCCTCCATGCTGCCGCCTCTCAATAGACCTCGCCGGGGTGGCGCAGTGGTTACGGCGCTCGACTACTGTTCCCAAGGACGCGGGATCGAATCCCGGCCTCGACGGCAGCTTTTTGATGGAGGCTAAAAGCAAGGCGCCTGTGTGCTGTGCGATGTCAGTGCACGTTAAAGAACCCCAGGTGGTCGAAATTTCCGGAGTGGAGATGGCGTCTCTCATAGCCTGAGTTGCTTTGGGACGTTAAGGCCCACAAACCAAACCAAACAACTATCAAACTAAGCTAGACAGGTAGAATTCTCCCCGATAACGTTGAGAAAGTTTCTCATGATGGCGTAAAAGCCTCGTGTCTCAGAAAATCGGGCTTCGTCCTGGTGGCACCATTCTCCTGTAATAAAACTCACCTCAGGAGTGACATCCTGTGTGAATGTCTGGGATGAAAACAGTTAAAAAGAGGACGTGTAATGCAGAAGCAGACTTAATAGTATTTGCATTTTGTAATATCTCAAACAACTTAAATTAATAAAGCAATTGATTTTACTTAAAGAATTATCAAGCTTTAGTCACGATCAGGACCCACGTGTTTTGTGTCCCTAGCAAGGCACGGTGCCGACTGGGAACGCGGGCAAGTTACCTTTGATATGGTGCAAAGAGAGAGGATGATGTGTGTGTGTAGTGTTGGCTTAATTGAATTTCGGCAATGTGACAATATGGACACAGAAAAGGGACTGTGTAGGAAGAGGAAAAGCTCGGTCATTGACGCTAATGCTTATGCTCTTAAGGTGAAGCTGAAGTGTTCCCCTAATACTCACAGCACTTAAAGCAGCCTTTGACCTTCTCATTACTGCTGTCATAAAAATAAAAAAAACACGCTGTAGAAGTAGGGGAATCACGCGAGTAGTGCCGAATTCGTGGCGCGTACTGATGCTAGCTTGACGCCATTTTTTATAACGATATTGACTATACCACACCGAACGATTATTTCTTCAACGTCGCCCCGTGCTAAAAAAAGAAAAGAGCAGTGAATCATGGAGAAACCAAATCTACTTGCCACACTATATGCCTCGATGTGGCTACGCATTGCACGCACGTGTGGCTGCGCGTCAAAAATTATTGATCATATAAAATACATGGCCTATGGGGTGGTGGCGGAAAAGTTCAAATATGCCTCCCCCCCCCCCCCCCCTCCCCTTTTATTTTTGTTTTTCCACCAAGCAGTTCACAGTACGACAGAAAACCAATTATGTGCGATTTGACAATTAATATAAGACGTCCTTGGAATATCGTAAGATATTGTCATGAATAAATTTATGGGACTTGGTGTAATCATTATAACATTCATCCATCTTATAACCAGCCAAGAAAGAGGACGCATGCACAAAACCCAAAGCAATAAAATGACAGAAAAAAATAAGAGACATTCGAAAGTCATCGTCGCACTGCTGAATTATCTAAAAAAAGCAGTTATTTAATGGCTAAATCTTTGCTAGAGCAGATCTGACAGTCAAGAGACAACATATCTGGGTGTACGGAATAAATTGTATCGACAGGGGTGTTTACGATTACCGAACGGTGAATATGCCGGAACTCTTACTGAGGAGCATTATCACAAGTTGCAATACCACAGGTTCTAAACTACCCCCAAAAGCTATTCATATAATAATCCGGAGGCCGATAGAAAAACAGAGCTCGTATGGCTAACGCTTTGGGTACCGCAACATTTTATGTGTTGGCGTTACTTGACATTGGTTTATGTTTAAGTAACTCGAAGTAGAAATTGTGAAAGCTTGTACCGATGCTAATGCACTTTCCGTTCAAGCGCAATGCGAGCATATCCTGCGCACCAGCTTGCTGTGACGTCATAAAAGCTGAGCCCTGTGCTCTGCATACACACAGGACACAGTGTGTTACAACCGACGATTGCTTGCTGGACACAGATAAAGCGGCCATCAAATGCCTACAGGACGCCGGTGCGCGCCGTATTCCCCTTGCCAGTTCGCGTTATCTCTGCAGATGATCCACCCCCCTAAAAGGCTTCAAACGAATACAAACGCGCCATCCGATGTAACACAAAGGAGCCCACCGAGAAATTAAGAGACTAGCGCAACGCCTGACAACGCCATAGATTCCACGCGCAATCGAACTCTTCCCTTGGCGAGCTCTGCTAGCCCGAGTCGGACGCCCAACCCGTTCGGAGTCGGTCACGATTGGTCGTTCGTACACACTGATACATAGTCAGTCCGGAGGGATGGGAGGATAGCAATCGCGATGAGAACCCGTTAGCTCGCGTTAAATGGGCTATGATGGTTGCCGGCGGGGTTTCTTCGGTGCCCCTTCGACCCACGAGCCGTCTCCGTAGAGAGAATACGCGCGTGAGCGGGCACACTCCGGCCGCTATCTCTCCGTCACGCAGCCCCGGCTTGGGATAGGCCCCGCGAATTAACTCGTAAGCGTTGGCCGCCAGACCCGGAGAGTTAACCCCCGACGAAGCGACTTTACCGATGGCTTTCCCTCCCATCGCGAAGACGGGTGCGGGAACGCTGTCAAGGGTTACCCCCGCACGAAGGGAGAGGAGGAGCTGGAGAGAGAGGGGAGGTGGGAAGCGGTTAGGACCGCGGCTAAGGTCGCGCGTCCGTTCGAGTCACTGGGCCGCGGGATTGAGTTTCGCCAGTGTCTCGGTGCGTGATGCCGTTTAGACCCCAGCCGGGCGTTTCTGGCGCTCTGCGTTCATCATTAGTCGTCTCTCGCGCAAGACGCCACCCGCCGCCGAGGAACGCTTCCTTCGCCCTCGCTTCCTCCGCGCGCGCCGACCTCCTCAGCTGCGGGGCGGTATTTAAACGGGACGCCCCAGCGACACGGCCCGAAATTGGCTGCTCTCTGCAAAGTTTGCAGAGGTGCCCTGTTTACCGCTTTCCTTACGGGCATTAAGTGCGGCGGCTCCCACGTTCTTCCCCCTTCTCTCCGTCGTCTTCCACGGTCGCAGCGAAGACATTTGCAGGGCGCTAATGGCTTCCGAAAGATGCTCTATGAGCGAGGCAATCTTAATTGTGTTGGACGGCGAGCACACCGATGCGTCCCAGTTGTTGTCTGAAGTGCAAACAAACAAAAAAAGGAATCAAATAGCCGAGTAACGAGGTAATTTTTGCGGGAGTGAGATTGAGTCGGTCGTCTGCAATGTAAAAAGCAACAACAAAGGAATGAAAACTTTTGCCGTAGAGTATCTACGGGACTATTTCAGTGCGTCAGACTGAAAGCAAAACTTGGTTGGTGCATTCTCAGCTGCGCAGGAATAATAATAATGATAATGATAATGATAATAATAATAATAATAATAATAATAATAATAATAATAATAATAATAATAATAATAATAATAATAATAATAATAATAATAATAATAATAATAATAATAATAATAATAATAATAAAAAAATTATTTCCTCTTTATGCGGGTCTGCCAAAGCCTCAGAAGGCTTGAGCGGCAGTGCCCGGCAGTAGGGTCATGCACCGAGCAGACAAGTTGCAAAAATAAGAAAAAGAAAAATGAAAAGGATGGGTGGAAAAAAAAAAGAGAAAGGGAGCAAAAAAAAAAAAAAGGATGTGAGAAAATATGCGTCAAAGAAACTTCTAGCGGCGTAGTTGCATCCAGAGCTCTTTAATATTAGTTTAGAAACTTCCCATAAGGCCCATGTATTAAAAAAAACGGCGGTTTCGAATGGTCAAATATTGGGTGTGTACGAGTGATGGCGACACCCGCGGCCATTAAAGAAAACTGTGCCTAATTTGCAAACCTTCAGAT
Source organism: Amblyomma maculatum (assembly GCF_055883805.1). NCBI lineage: Eukaryota > Metazoa > Arthropoda > Arachnida > Ixodida > Ixodidae > Amblyomma > Amblyomma maculatum. Next base: position 34,633,062 of record NC_139347.1, on the reverse strand, counting down.
TTTTGATAAATGCACAACCACCATAAAAATAAAATATGTCAAATACTTGCAGGAGCGAAGATTCTTAGAAATAAAGCAGTAGAGGTAATTAAGGTGAAAAAGAAGAAAAAGAGCTGATTTCCCGAAGGCAATGATGGCAGTAGCAGAAAGCTTTTATTTACCGTTTCTAGATCTCGCGACAATTCATAAGCACCCAAAAAATGCGTGCAAAAACCAGTCGCGTTTTAAAGTTGAGTTTCCCAGCTGGTATGATCCTAAAGCTCTGGATGCATCAGCATCATAGTCCTGATTCGCAACGAGTCTCAGGATTGAACAAACAGACTGCCATTTGTTGAATTTATGATATGTGCTTTTCCTCTTAGCATCAAAGGGGACATGGGTAAATATTTTGCATCAAATTCCTTTCTGCGCATCGGGATCCGCGAGCTCTTAATCATCGCAACGCCTGTCTACGTAGACCATTTTGGTATTCGATATGGCTTTTGAAAACAGCAGCGCTTGCATATTTCAAGGCTTTTCCAAGCTGTAGCCTTCTACGATTCTGCTAGCGTATTCCCTTCATCTGTGGCCTCCTGACTGAGACCAGTAAAATTCCATTTTTGTGCTTAGTGGCATACCTCTTCATCGCTCCTTTCCTCAACGGCGTGGAAGCTACGAGCGTAATTTATAGGCGACAGCTCTTAGGTATCCACGCGGTTGGCCCATGAGTGCACATGGATAGTAGTAGTATGCGGTTATTTTTATTACATATTCAAAAGGAAGGAAAAGGTGTTTGTTAGTCCCGGTATCTGCTAGCGCGCTCCTGCTACAGTTTCATCTCTCCAGAAAGAGGTTAGTCGAAGGCCTTCGACAAACGCGAAACTAAGTGGCAACATGCTCTTGATGTAAGCGGCGGCAGCAACACGACACTGACAAGTGGGCAAAATAAATAGTGCACAAGACGTCGCACAGCCACCCTTGGTAAGCAGTCACTTTAGCGACCACAAAGCATTGGTCGTTTCCGCGGGACAGATAGCTTAAAATGACGTTAGCATGCGTACAAGTTCATAGCATTGCTGCATTTACTTCCACTCTAGTCGCTCGTCACTAGCACTGTAGACCCTTTGTAGGACATCTGTCTACTGGCGGGTTTTCTGAATGGCAAGATATAAAGCACTCTCGCCTACCTTTTTACAAGCCCTCATGTCTCGCTTGTCTCACAAAGCGAATTTAGCTGCATGCGCCTGGTGCTCTGTCATTGCCATACGCGCTGCGCGGGTACGTTAGTTCCGCGATTTTTTTTTCATAACTACACTCACTAAGAGTTCTTGATAGTATGTATTGTAATTATGTCTCAAATGTATTTGCTAGTTGCAGCAGCAAGGATCAAAGTCTTTATTTAAGACTTTCGCGAATAAATATACAACATTCAAAGCAACATAAATGATTTAGTGTCTGCACAAAGGGTCTACATGTTGATGTTTTTCCCTCTCTGCATATCGGTAGCTTGGCAGTGGAAGTCATGGGAACCGATGACTATGGTAGAAGCGTATCTCTGCTAGCAATTATGATGATGCTGACTCGCAGGCATGAATATCGCTGCTAACGCATCCCCACAACTATTCGTTGAATTACGAGCGTAGTTACCTGCCAGATTGTGAGTGTGAACAAAAAAAATAAATATTAACACTGCGCTACTGCAGCTTCCAAAATCACATGTCTCCTTAAAGCATTACAGTTTCAAAATGGAGAGCTATATTCTGGCATATTCTGCTTCTGTTAAGGTTGAGAATTTTTTTACTTGGCCACTGTAGCTAAGCGAATATACTTTTCACTGCTAGGCACGAAGAGTGTACACGTTAGCTACCTGCAGCTGCACTTCGATGTGAGAAAATACAATGATGCCCACATACTGACCTTCCATCAAACTTTGAAAAACTCCCAAGTAAATGAAAAGACTCTAGTTCCTGCTGAAAACGGCATTCATAACTGGAATCGTTTTTTTTTTTTTACTATACAAACAATGTTTAATGACTGCGTGAGTAATTTGGCTAATGATAAATAAGACATGTGGCTATTGTTTATCTGTGGCTTATTTTCTATATCACTGGACCTCTTGCTGTACTAATACTTTATATGTGTGGTTACAATGCGATAACTTTGTAGAAAAGCAAGAATAGGGGAAAGAAAGTGCGCAGGCTACGTCTTAAGCTGTGAGCGTATGCATAGTTTCTATTTCAAAGTGTAAAACACTCAACGGCCCTGACTCGATCGGACAATAATCGGCCGTGTCGTGACGCTGGGGCTAAGTCGACCCGGCCTTCACTTGGTAGCGTGTCGAGACTCGGGGTTGACGAAAGATTGAATCTTCTAAGTTGGTGAAATATGTACAAGCAGGTTTAATGGCACTTTGAGAAACTTATTTACAAGATTATTTACACGAAAAAGAAGGGTACATCAGCAAAATGGCAAGCGTTAAGAGTTCATAGCGAGAAGCGACTGGATGAGCCGTTTACCCAGGGCCCAGAGCGACATTTCGTGCTCTGCAGCGTCCTTAAAACCCCCCCTATGTCCAGCCCCTCTCTGAAGATGCTGACCAACCAAATCCAGGGCACGCCCCTCAGGTATCGGCATCCAATCGAACACATCACTGCACTGATGGTCTGAAGCACTGACTGGTCCGGCATTCATTCGTTGGGCGTGATCACTTGTTGGCGGGAAAAGCTTGGGAACGGCGAGGAGAGGAGGTACATTTCTATTCTTCAGCAAAGAAACCACAGGCTGGTTCTGACAAGTGGTTTTACTTCTCAGAAACCCGAGTGCACGTGGCGCCGCATCCGCTCCCAGCATTGTCCGTTTTCGACAATTGCAAATCTTTCCTGCATTCCTGGGAAATCACTTAATGGCTGTATGCGTCATGCTCCTTTCTTGTCCTGCACGTCAGCGGACATGTCACTCTGTCGTCTCCTTTGAAAAGTAGACATTCCTCACTGGACGATAGCCCTTCTCGACTGGAAGGGTGAACAAAAGAAAGCACTTCCTGCTATTTCCCGCAGGGGGACGTTTCTTTGTGTTTTTCCAGACGTTCTCTTGACAGGGTCAATTTGGCATTTGCAGGTTGTCCACAAAGCAAAACAGGCTTACAAAACAGGATTCCTGGAAACAGGCTCACTTAGAGCCATTGGACCATCACCACATATTCACAATACTTTTCCATGCCCACAGGCGAACAATAGAGCGCGCAAATGCGGATGCACGGTCGTAACAGGCCGTCACCACCAACCTTGCTAATGGCTAATACAGAGAGAGGTGTTCTGCACACGTATACGGACATACTATTGCATGCCAGTGGTAGCGCGAAAGAAGTTATTTAGTTCTCTGTGTGTCAACAGTGTCAACCTTTATAGCTCGCTGATAGCAAGCCACCGAAATGTTGAACCAAAACAGTGCTTTTGGCGGTGAACCTCAGCAAGAGAAAACACAAAATTACTGAGCAGGCAAATGGGAGCGCTTGTTCTAAGAGAAGAAAAGGAGGGAAGAGCAAAGCGGGAAAATAACGGGGACAACGGAGCGGAAAGTGCAGTCCGAAACGGCCGACGCCAAACTGCGCGGAGAGCCCCCTTGACGGTGCACCACGCTCCACTAGGCCGCCAGCGCCGCCGCAGCGAATCGGCCTCGCGCTGCATGGACGTGTCTCCGAAGCGCCCTTTTTTTTCCCCTTTTCTTGTTCCCTATATCCATCTCTTCCCTCGTCGCACACCCCAAGGCAGGAGAGCTCGCGCGCACCCGCGAGTGCGCGCGCGAGCGAGCGCGCATTGGGAAAAGCACCGGTCAGAAGTCGTTAGAAGCCATTAATGGACCATTGGAGACGTCTCTCCGAGCTCTCCTAACCGGCCATAAAGATAACAAGAAACAGACGCGTATCCGCCGTCGCTTTCGCCTTCTTCGAGAGGCAGTGGCGGCGGTGGGCTCCGAAGCCGCTTCGAAGCCGTTTCCGCTGATGCCTCCGCCGCTGCCGTCAGCGTCGGCAAACCGCGCGTACGGCGCACGCAGCTGAGCCTTAATGCTTCTTTGTGGGGGTCTCTCTTCGCGCGGCCTGGCCGTCTCGCGCCAGGAATGCACCGTGATCAGCAAGGGAAATCGTTTCGGCCATTACCCACGCGTGCTCTGGATAGCCACAGCTGCCGTGGATAGAGCGAAACGACGGCAACTGCTTCTTCTTCTCCTCCCTCTTTCTCTTTTTATTTATCTCCCCCCTTCCTCGCCCACTGAGTGAGGCATGCGTATGGCACACTCTCCTCTCTCCTAGCCGCTGCCTGCCACCCGTCAGGAGCGCGGTAGTTCATTCGCTTCGCCATTCTGGTCGATTTTTATTCGGGGCCCTGTTACTTCCATCCGAGTCGCTTTTCTTTTTCTTTGCCAGAGAAATCACACCGCGCGCATGCAACTGTGCTTGCGAGTGCGTTCGTCGAGGCGTCCGGACGTTAAGGTGTACGCACGCTTCGTTCGGCAGGGGTGCTAGCGCGAACGCTCACGGCAGTAGTCTCTGGCCATTAGGAGTTCTACGAATCTCCGCCATTACTGCGCCGCTCCCCCCCTGCTCCCTCTCACGGTGAGCATACTCACCCTACTTTCGCCAACCGCGGAACCAGGCTATAGCTAAGCAAAGCAGCAGGCATCACCCGTGAGCCCGCCCGCGGAAGCAAAAAAATCTTTACGCTGGAAACATCTCGGTTCCTTGAGTACATCGCGGCGCGCGCCGGCCGGACCCCAAAACTTCCGGTCCACTTGGTTTAACGGCGCCGAATCGGCCGTACAGACCTGAGGAGGTGGTCGGTTACGGCGAAACGAAGACGTACAGGAGAAGGAAGATCCGCAGAGGGCAATGCTAGGCAGAGTCGTTCGTGAAATCACCCAGAAAGCGCGAGTCGGCACTTCTGAAAGGCATAATAGCCCCTTACAGCGAAGACAAAAAAGAAAACAAGGAACATTTGAATCATGAGTGAAAGGCCTGATGCTTAATTGAGAGTCTGGTCCCGGTATCGAGGGAGCATAAAATCACCGGGCGCGTGAGAGTGCTTTAGGTCTATTATAGACTTGTCTCCGTAAACGCAGTTTGGCCATAACGTGCATCATAGAGTAGCTTAGCTCAGTAAAGTTCTACGTCTTGAAGTGTAAGCGGTGAGCTAGCTGCAGAACAGCGCTCATCATATCTGCATTATAATAACACAAAACAGTGGTTCGTTTTCCTACATTTCGGCTGTGCAGCTTTTTTGTAGTTTGTAAATTACCCCTAACTATCACCATGGCGCTATTTACGTACTCTGGCATGGAGTTGCCAGCATACGTAGTTCGTGAAAGACTGATAACATACGTGCTTACAGCACTTTGCCTCTTAACAGGCATTATGCTTTGAGCAAACAATTTTGTCTGATGATGGCCATACTCGATTTCAGAAACGGGGGAAAAAAAAAAAACAGCGTCTTATCGTTTCTTTTTTTAATTATATGTCCCCTACCGCATGCTATCTGGATGTATATAGAGGATATAAATAGATGGTAGACGAGCCATACGTGAAAGTCCTGGCATTTAGGTATATATATATATATATATATATATATATATATATATATATATATTCTGGCTGCACAGCAACCATAGTTTTGCATAAAGAAAGTAACGAAATTCCCATAAAGAAAGGTGTTAAGCAAGGAGACACGATCTCCCCAGTGCTGTTCTCAGCTTGCTTAGAGAAAGTATTCAGAGACTTTGAATGGGAGCAGTTAGAGATAAGGGTAGATGAAGACTACCTCAGTAATCAGCGATTTTCTGATGACATTGCCTTACTGAGTAACTCCGGAGATGAACTGCAAAGAATGAATGGTGACCTAGACAGGAAAAGTAGAAAGGTAGGCTTAAAATAAATATGCAGAAGACCGTAAGGTAGTGCTCAACAGACTCGGGAAGGAACAGCAGTTCACGTTGCGTAGCGAAGCACTAGAAGTAGTAGGCGAGTATGTCTACTTAGGACAAGTAGTAATCGCAGATCTGGACCATGAAAAGGAAATAAGAAGAATAAGATTGAGATAGAGCGCATTTGGCAAGTACTCGCAGATTATGACTATCAGCTTAGCGGTATCGCTCAAGAGGAAAGTATGCAACAGTTGCATTTTATCTGTACTCACCTATGGGGCTGAAACGTGGAGGCTAACCAAGAGGGTTCTACTTAAGTTGAGGACAACGCAGAGGGCTATGGAACGAAAAATGGTAGGGGTAACATTAATAGATAGGAAGCGTGCAGAGTGGGTCAGAAAAATAACTAAAGTTACTGACATTCTAGTGGAAATCAAGAAGAAGAAAAGGGCATGGGCAGGACATGTAGTGCGAAGAGAGGATAACCGACGGTCGCATAGGGTAACAAACTGGATTCCAAAGAAAGGAAAGCGTAGCAGGGGGCGGCAGAAAATTAGGTGGGCGGATGAGGTCAAGAAGTTCGCAGGGGTGAAGTGGATGCAGCTAGCACACAACCGGGTTAATTGGAGAAGTATGGGAGAGGCCTTCGCCCTGCAGTGGGCATAGTCAGGCCGATGATGATGATGAGATGACACGATGGAGGGATTGGGGCACATTTATTGCGCAAATCAGCAGCGCGAGGCCCTCAATACTGGGCAGTGCAGTGCATTTCGCCGATTGTTCAGTACCTGCGCTGCAATTTGGTGCTGCTATTCCTTCTTATCGGTCTCTAAGTTAGTTGTTCGTATACATATAAAGAACACGTGTAAAAAAGAACACATCTAAAAAGAAAACTTGGCTAGATTTTATTTTCATGCCGAAAATAAAATGTCTGGTGAAATATCGAAAATTTGTATAGGTAAGCTAGTCGACTTCCGTGTGTTTATAACTGATGGAATGTGAATTGCACCTCAGAATCAGCGCAGAACTCAGGGGTCTCATCAATTAAATTCCGTCAAGTAGCTCTGTTGCTTTTATTTATTACTGTAGCAGTGATTAAGGCCCCTGTCACAAGTCCATTTCTCCTCTCTCTGACTAACATGCCCTTTTTAGATGGCTGCGCATTTGCTCCACGTGCGTAAGTCAAACAGCAATAAAGTTAGAAACTCGAGCTCCTACCTTAACACGTCCTTATAACGCCACAAGTCTGGGCGAAGTCTTAAGCTCGTAAAAAGTAGAGGGAAGAGGAAGGGTGAGAGGGGATGGCAGAGGACACGAAAAATTTCCGCGGGTCAGGGAGGCCGTCCCAGGGCACTGGTTGCGGTCAGACTGGGTTCGAGCTCAAAGCCGTTCGCCGGGGCGTCAGGGCTGCGAAGGTAACGCGGCCGTATTACGGGGCGTGTCGTCTTAATCGAGAATCGATGCCAGCAGTCGCCGAACGATGCGAATCAATGCCTGTGGTTGTATCCGGCGCCGTGGTCGCCTTCCCGGCTGCTGCTACTGCCGCTGCTGCTGTCGTGTACATATACCGCTGACCATGCACGCCAAAGACGACTGTCTTCGATCAACACGATCCTAGCTCGTCATTGATTCCGTATCATCGTCGTCAGTGCACATGAGTTAGGCTACCTAGAGGTGGCTGCTTTTAACTTCCAATGACCATAGGCTCCCAGTGTTTAGGTGTAAAGGGGATGGGTGAAACGTACGACCGCATGAAAAATAATTAGCTAGACTAAGCGTTGAAAAGCTGATTGCACCTGAAAGCTCTCTAGTTATACGTCGTGAAAGGAGTGTTGAGGGCTGTTATCGAAAGCAATAATATACCGAATAAAATTATCGAACCCAAAGCATTAACTGCACTCCATGTAGACGGAGCACACACGCACACGCACACGCACGCACACACGCACACAAACTGCAGCATTTACGCAGCGCGCGACCTTTTGAGAACTGCTCAGTGTCAAATATTCGCTCTGAGAGGACGAGACATTTACTTTGTAATCCCGTGTTTAGCCACAGTGGCTTCCAAAAAATGGGAGGCAAAATAAAGTAGCAGGCCCGTGCATTTTCTTTTTCTTCTTCCTACAGCGCAACAACAACAACAGCGTTCTTGAGTGGTCCAAAGTGCCCAAATAATTTTTTATGTCGACCCCGCCGGGGTGGCGCAGTGGTTAAGGCGCTCGACTACTGTTCCCAAGGGCGCGGGATCGAATCCCGGCCTCGGCGGCCGCTTTTCATTGTAGGCGAAAAGCAAGGCGCCCGTGTGCTGTGCGATGTCAGTGCACGTTAAAGAACCCCAGGTGGTCGAAATTTCCGGAGTCCTCCACTACGGCGTCTCTCATAGCCTGAGTCGCTTTGGGACGTTAAACCCCACAAACCAACCAACCAACCAACCAACCAACCAATTTTTTATGTCGTGTTTCGATGGAGGTGAAACGAACAGGCGTCCATGTGCTGTGCGATGTCAGCGCACGTGTTAAGGATTCCCAAGTGGTCGAAATAACTCCGCAGCCCTCCGCTACGGCTCCTCTTTCTCTCTTTCCACTTTCACTCCCACCTTCCTCCCTTCTATAGTGAACTAGAAAATGAGTATTCTAGTTCACTATATTTCCCTCCCTTACAGCGTGGTTCAGGTGTCCACAGAAACAAGTGTGACAGATACTGCGCCTTTTCCTTCCTGTGAATCAATTACTATATATGTTTGGACTCACGTTGTCGAATCTTTGTGCGTCATGCGATGACATGGAAAGTATAGAGCATTACATCCTCTCCTGCCGGAGGAGGAGGGAGATATGCTCCTCAGATAAGAAATTATTTGGAGATTCCTCTTGCTCACTTAGGCTTGCAATTTATAATTCCTATCGTCCCATCCATTGGGGCAATTTTATTTTTATTTCTTAATAGCTATCTTTGTCACCTAAATTTTTTGCAGAGAATTTTTCACCCACACTGATTCCAGATTCCTAATCTATATATTATACAGCTTAAGTCCGTATTATACATTCATTTCTTGTACCTGCACTGAACCCTGGCCTATCGCCCACTGTGGGTATGTGCCATGTGCACAGATGAGAGAAGAAGAAGATGCACGTACAGTACAGTATTCGAATGATCAACGGCGTCTAGCGTCGCAATTCCATCCACTCAGCCATGAGCGCATTCACGTTGCCGTCGAAGAGCTTTTCCGACCTGACCAAGGCGAAAACCAGCAGCGCTGCATGTTGTCGAACTCCTACCGTTCAAGCAAAGTCCTACTCATCTGTTTTCTATGAAGCCAAGGAATCCACAGAGGCCTGGCCTGCTCCGACTGCCGAAGAAGAAAGCTCTCCTGAAGATCAACATCGCAACGTCAACCAAGAATCACTGCAGAAAGTTCCACCCGAAACATTTGCGACCAACAAATCGGAACTGAAGAGCATGAACAAGGTGGTTCCATCTCATGCTGATAGCGCTGCGGCCTCAACACTCACCTCTCCGACAACCGCTGCGACTGTTGGCGTCGGCGGACCCAGCCAAGCAGAGGAGTCCGAAGGCAGCACCTTCACTACGGCAGAGTCCATAGCTAAGTCAGCCAGCGTCAAGGACATCAGCGTATCAGAGCGCTCCAGCCTTTATCAAACGGCTGCAGAAGTAGGTGGCCTGAGGAGACCTTGGTTTCAGGTTCTCCGAGGCGAGTCTCCTAAGTCGCCAATAGGAGGTACGCCGCTCGATTCTTTGCGTGAATATAATCCACCTGAAATCAACGCCGTGACAAAAATATCTCCCCAGAACAAGGATGCCGCGAAAACTTCGCCTTCTTCAACAACCCCAGAAAGTGCAGCAGCTCCTTCTAGCCCGGACAGCAGGATTTTCGCGGAATGCAGAACTAACAGTGAGAATGCTTCACATCACGAAAAAACTGCTTCGGCTTCGATTCAACCGCCAAACAACGTTGATAGCCAGCCGGTGGCTGGTAAATCTGGAGTCGCAGCTAAGGAAGATAGCAAGGAAGACCATTCCAGTTCCCTTTCTGAGAGGAAGGAAACGCATCGCACCCCGTCATCTTTCAAAGAGTGGCCGAAGCACGAATCGGAGACAATACCGGACCCAGCGAGAATCGTTTTCATGAGGATGCAACCGGAAGAGCTGCCGATGAACTCGTCGGGCCCAAGTGCTGGACGTGGAAGATCGTTGGTACTTACAAAAACAGCGCAAGCGTTGTCACTCAACTCAAACGGCCAGCCTGTGTACTGGGAGTCGCTGTTTGACTCCAATGCTCGCACATCTTCGCAGGCACCGACAGCCAAAGAAACCAGCGTCACTGCCAACGAAACTCTTCGCCAAAGCGAAAATGAAGACAATAGTGGTGCTTCAAGTGGCATTGAGAAGGCAGAACATAAAAAATCTCTCGAGATTAAGCGCACGTCCAGCGCGGACCTCGTGAACGTTGTTTTGGAAACTAACTCATCGCTTTATAGTCCTCACTTTCTTCTCAACTTCGACGAAGATCAGATCGAAGATCCCACGCCAAAGGGAGCTGCAGGTGCCCGTAGAACTTTTTTACGTGCGTCTCAGGCACAGCAGCTTTCCCCCCCGTTACCATGTACCGAACAGCAAATTCAGATATCACCCCCGAGTCAGACGCTCCCAATGACTTCCACAGCTACGAGGGGAGGGCAGTCGGGAGATCCTGCGCAGCCGTCCAAGGCGCTCGAGGTCACGCGCAGTGTGTCATCTATCCTCAGCGACATCGTAGTGGCCGTAACGTCACGGCGATATTGGACCCTGTTAACGTTTTGCGTATTGTCCATGATCAACGCCTTTCAGTGGATACAGTACTCCATCATCGCTAGCGTAATTAAGGACCACTATGGCGTAAGTGACGCTACGATATCTTGGACATCCATGATGTATCTCATCGGCTACATGGTGCTGGCGTTTCCATCGGCTTGGATTCTCGATAACATGGGCCTACGGATAACCGTGCTCATTGGTGCCATCGGCACGGCTATTGGAGCCTGCATAAAAATGTTTGCCGTCAAGCCCGGACAGTTCTCCGTTGTCCTCTTCGGCCAAGCATTCCCGGCGTTCGCGCAAGCGTTCATCTTGGGCATCCCTCCGCGCCTTTCTTCGGCTTGGTTCAAGTACGAAGAAATTTCGACCGCTTGCTCACTTGGGGTTCTAGGCAACAATTTGGGGATCGCTTTGGGCTTCGTTATACCTCCCAATGTCGTGCACGCCGATGACGTGGAGCGCTCCCTTCTCTACTTGTCCGCAACAGTGGCGGTAGTGAGCGTTCTCTGCCTCTTCGTCATCCTGGTAGCCTTCCAAGACAAGCCAGAGCACCCACCTAGTCACTCCGAGATGCTGACTCGCCTTTCGACGACGAAACCTTCGTTCTTCGCGAGTTTTGGGGCCCTGCTTGGAGACTTCAATTTCCGCCTCCTGGTCCTTTCCTACGGACTGAATACGGGCGCCTTCTACTCATTGTCGACGTTGCTTAACCCCGTCATCCTCGCCTACTTTCCTGGAGAAGAGGTGTTCGCAGGTTGGTTAGGGTTGGCGCTCATCGTGGCCGGCCTCGTCGGCTCCTGGCTTTGTGGGATGGCGCTCGATCGAACGGGAAAATACAAGGAAGTGACGCTATTCACTTACATCTTCTCGACCGTGGGCCTGTTCGCTTACACGTTTATCCTGTCAGTCAGGTCCCACCTGCTGTCCCTCGCTGCCTGCATCTTTCTCGGCTTCTTCATGACCGGCTACATACCAATCGGTCTGCAGCTCGCAGCGGAGATAACTTACCCGATGCCAGAAGGAATGAGCTCCAACATAATGAATGTGTCCGCTCAGGCCATTGGGTTTCTCATGATCCTCGGGTCGTCATATATCCAGGAGACCCACGGTGACGTCGTTTCGAACCTGTGCCTTGTGGCGCTGCTAGACGTGGGTTGCTTGATGACTGTGCACATTAATGCGAGGCTGAAAAGACAGAAAGCGTACAGAGAGGGTGCGAGTAAGCGCGAATCGATTGCGAAAACCTTGGCTGTGAATCTCAGTCCCACGAAACAACTTCAGTCCAATATTCCATCCGACGATACCCAAGTGCAAAGTGATCCCAGTGAAAACCGTGAGCTGCCGGCAAGCGGAAGCGCAAATGTGTCAGACTGAGAGGTGTGCGGACGCGCACACAGTGTTGCTCATAGTGAACATATAGCGCTGTAATTAGTGTTAAGAGTCTGGTCGTCAAGTTTCTTTGCACCGGCTGCTGCAAAGCAATTTGTTTTTCCCCGAAGAGACTAGGCAGCGAAACTTTGTGCGGTGCAAAATTTGAAATTCCTGATATGCTGCCACTTGAATGTTCATTGCTCTGTCGTTTTGCGTTTAAGTGAATTTTAACCTTTGACATGAGTGACGTGAGTCAGTGAAAATGTTTCTAGTCGAGCATAGCTTTTCAACGTTGAGAACTTAGGTTTACTTACTTTCTTTGTTGTGCTGTCTACTTTCTGTACTGTCTGTAATTTTTATTTAATAGATGCAATTAAACGAAGTGAAGAATTATTGCCTATTTTATGAATTGATTTGTAAGCGACAGCGTGAAATCTTGTAGTAAGAAAGGAAGAGAAATGATGAAACAATAATTAGTACAAAGGAAGGCAAAGGAGCAGTATCTGTCACACTTTCCTGTGGGCACCTGAACCGTGCCTAAGGGAAGGGAGGAAGGAGGGACTGAAACTGGACAGAGGAGCCGTAGTGGAGGGCTTAGGAATCATTTCGATTCCCTGGGGATTGTTAACCTGCATTTACAATACACAGCACACGGACGCCTCTTCGTTTCGCCTTCATCAAAAAGATGAATTAATTGTTTTCGTTCCTGCATAAAAAAAAAAAAAAAACAATTCAGTCGTCTCATCCAGAAAAATCAAACAACATATAACAAGCCGCTGGCTAATTGAAAAAAAAAATGCAGAAACAAAACATTTGTCTTGCTACGTCAAATCAAGCAGCACTCTACAAGAGGACGTCCATCTCCGATGGAAATAAAAGTTGTGCAACCAACCAACCAACCAACCAAATCAACAAGATTTGAAGGGGTGCGTCAATTCACAAGCCGGGCCAACGTTTAGACTAGCACTTGTCTCCCAGACAAAGGCAAGTCTCCTTGTCGAGACGTTGGTTTGGCTTGCGAAATAATATTACCTCTCACCCTTGCCCAGTGCTCTTTCATACTTCGTAGCTATCTTCTTCGCTTTTTAAGTCTGAATATAATAGAACAGTGATGCACGCTGACTTCGAGGGTGCTATGGCAGGCCCGAGAACGATCTTCCGAAGTACACCTCAGTGGAGCAGTTTCGGTCTCCTTAGCTTGACGCCGTCCAAAAGCTGTGATTAGCGGAAGCATCGCCCAGTCGCGTCTATTCGAACATTGCCTGGCGCAGCACTGGCCTTATTTGTATTTGGAAATGGTATCATGCGTTCTATCGCCTACGCACATTTCCATCGCTTGCTTCCATGCGTTTCTCTAGTACGCTGACACTGCTCGCTAGTCACGCGCTGTTCATTGCCCGCACAGTGAAGCCTCCTCAAAACGCCGGGGGAGCTGTTTGTAAGCGGGCACCACTTCTATTTGTTGCACTTAGAAGAGGGCAGTGGAGGCCTTAGCTATTTAATATAAGCTTTAGATTGACCGCTCGCTCTCAAGTTTCTAAAACATGCTAATATTGAAAGTGATCGCACTCCTGCTCCATAGCTGCTCTGCAAAGCCCATTTTTCTGCTCCATAGCTGCTCCAGAACGTGTAATTTCTTGCTTCGAGAGCTTCTTCAAAAGCTTATCTTGGCCGTACAGGCCCCGCTTGCAATCTAAGAAATGCAGTGCGCAGATCTTTTAAGATGTCAGTGCGCTCACCGTCTCTAAAGCTACAACGCTACGTCACGATTCGCGAAAGCACGCGTGTTTGGTCTTGTATCCCGCTTATTTTACACGTCAGAAGGTGTCCAGAATACAAACCGAGCGGTGTTTGCGTATTCACGTGAAAAGGCGCGAAAAAGACGTATCAGATTGGGCTAAACAGGCAGATTGCGGAAGCGTTCTCTTGCAAGAAAGAAAATAGCATGTGCGTCAGCCAGTCCTCAATTACAGTCTATAGTTTCATGACACAGATTTATGCTAGAGATTGAGCGTGGAGATTATATTCGCAAAAAAACAACACACAGCAAATTTAGTAAACAGAATTTGTATTAACCCGGCCCAGACAAAAGCGAATGCTCTTGCCGAAACGTTGGCTACACGCACAGAGGCTTCCGCTCAAACCCCGTTTACTTTGTCTTTTGTCTCACTTGATACAGATATCCGTTTCTTTCACGATTCCTGATGTGTTACAGGTCGCAGCAAAAACCACCCTTCTTGTTTGTTTGGTTCGGTCTAAAGAGTTTAACGTCCCGAATCAACTAAGGCTATGCAGACGCCGTAGTGGAGGGCTCCGAAGATTTTGACTACCTGCATGGGATTATTTAACGTGCTCTGGCATCGCACAGCACAAGCGAATCTTGCTTTTCGCCTCCATCTAAAAGCAGCTGCCACGGTCGGGATTCGATGCCGCATCCCTTGGCACAAAAGTAGAGCACCCTAACCATACCATCACGGTGGGGCATGCGCGGGGCACGCGCGGGCGCGGGGGGGTTCTCGTATCTTATGTTGACTGCCTCGCATGTTTGCTGCACAGGCACCATATCCTCAGATGACATTCATTCATTCATTCATTCATTCATTCATTCATTCATTCATTCATTCATTCATTCATAAACCTTGAATGAATATCACCTGATATGTGTTGTTTGTGTCTGAATGAAATTTTAGTCACCGGGCGGCGCTTGTGTTGTGTACTTCTCATTCTTCGTCCTCTTCCCCGTTCGCGTTGTGTTTTTACCGTAGAAATTAAGGTGCTTTGAAAGCCCGATATTAGGACTGGAGATAAATAGTAACAATGAAACCTTGCTTTGTGGAATGCCGAAAGAGCCAGTATTCAGGTGTATAGAAAAACATAAAGAAAGGAAGTTAATAAATCAGCTCCGGCATGACCGAGGACGAAGGCAGGGAAAGCGGAGGAAGAAGAATCGCCAAGATCAGGTGTGTCACGGCTGTGTTTCAGTCTCGTTGATTACCTTCGCCAGTTGTGCTGCCACCAGCTATTCGTTGTTTTCCTACAGACCTCAGCATCTGCATGAAGCCGACGAAGCGGCAGCAAGGGTCACCGGATTTCAGCGACTCTAGAGCAAGGCGTCAAAGAGCACTGCAAGAAGACGCGCAACCTTCCCGCGTTTCCCATTCACAAAGCTCCCTCCAGAAGCAACTGACAGAACAAAATGAACACCGTTCGACCCAACATCGCGGCTCCGATGGCTGGTGGCCGCTGCTTCAACTGGACAGTGAGAGTAGTCACTACCCTGAAAGCACCGAGAGCGAAGAGACCCAGCGAGCCCCATCCGTCTGTAGCCTGCCCGACGACCATGCTTCTAAAGCAGTAAGTTCCGGAGTCTTGTTCTCAAGTAAAACTGTGCAGAAAAACAAAGACTTTCTCGAACGCCAGGAGCCCAATGTCAGTGTATCAGGAGCAGGAAAAACCGTGCCACAACGCAAAGGGAAAGAACCAGTAGAATCGCCTTCTGATACTGAACTCTGCGACACTGTGAAGCCGGCGGTCACTTTTTCAAGCGAGGCCTTGTCCCCACAAAAGCCAACTGTTCGTGGTTCGGCTTACCCAGTGTCGATACTCAAGAAGCCCACTGCGGCTGGGCTGAGCTCGGCAGACAGTGAACCCAGCAGTCCTCCCACAGATAATCCAGTGTCGGCACTGAAGAAACTCCCTACGGATAGACTGAGCTCGCAGGATAGTGCTTCGAGCAGTCCTCCTGCAGAAAGCAGAATATTTGCTACTGCTCAGGTACACAGGGAAGATAGGCCATGGTATCCAGGATTATTATATGAACCTTCCTTGGATAGCCAGGACTCTATTGGTCCTTCCAATGTTAGGGCGGATATAAGCAAGCCACTTCTTTCTTCAACACAACTGCCCACTAAACACGAGCGTGCGAATTTGAGCTCTCCAAGTAGAAACATCGATGACAGAGGACATAGACTGGACACCAGCTTTGAGTCCTACAGCATGGACATGGAGGTGAGCTCACAGTCCCGCGACAGACAGAAACCTTTGCCTCCATCGTCGGACAGAGCTTGGGAGGACGAAAGTGATGACTGGGATCAAGAAGCAGCTGATCACAAACCACCAAAAAGGAAGTTTAAGAGATGGAGGAGGCTATTCGGTGAGTCCGACGACCGGCGAGTGTTCTGGGAGACGCTCACAGAGAAGGATACAAGCACTGTTGGCCGCGAGCCGCCGCAAGACTCGCCTGCAAAGGTTTCTTCTGACAACGACGTCTTCATAACGACAGCCGTAGATGTGCTCAGTGCTTCCAACGGTGCAGAAGACGTTGAAGGCAGGGCTGGCGCATGTAAGAAAGTTTTGCTTGTGTCTGCTTCAACGCAACCCACCATCGCACCCGTGGCGCCTCCAAGCCGGTTTGGTGTTACGGGTGTGCAGGACATCGATAGCGACGACAGCAACGGTTCACCAGGTAACGACGCACCTGCTTCCGAGTCATCTCTGCAAATTCATTTTAGGCTGCCGAAGCCAAAGACTGTCGCTCGACCTACTAGCAGGCTCGCATCAGGAGAGGATCGCGACATGGTAACGCTCTGGAAGACCACCGCGTTCAGCCGCTTCACGATGTCTATGTCAACCGCTGTTCGAGACGTCATCGTTATGGCTACGACGCGAAGGTTCTTCATGCTAATAATTTTTTGCGTTGCTACAGTCATGCCAGCATTTCAGTGGATTCAGTACTCAATTATCTCAAATATCGTCCAGAAGTACTACAGTGTCAGTAGCGGCATGGTGTCCTGGACGTCAATGATTTTCTACGTTGTATACATGACCATGGCTATCCCTGGCGCATGGGTTCTGGACAACTACGGCATCCGCGTGACTGTCCTTTGCGGAGCCTGCAGCTCGGCAGTTGGATCGTGCATCAAGCTGTTCAGCATCGAACCCGACCAATTCGGCTACGTGCTCGTTGGCCAAGCTTTGCCGGCGTTAGCCACAGCCTTCACCTCAGCTGTGCCACCGCGCCTTGCGTCAGCTTGGTTTAAGTACGAAGAGATAGCCACGGCCACCTCAGCAGGAATGCTTGGCATCCAGATGGGCATAGCATTGGGATTCTTTGTGCCACCCCAAGTCGTCAACCGAGAAGACATCGGGGGATCTCTCAGCGCTCTTTGCGTAGGGGTCGCCGCCGTAAGCTGTGTGGCCTTATTCTTGGCCATCGCATTTTTTTCTGACATGCCCAAGCAACCGCCCAGCTTTTCGGAGATGCTTAACCGATACGCCCGAACCAAGGCTTCTTTTAGTAAAGGCATGCAAACTTTGATGAGAGACCGCGACTTCATTTTATTGCTCCTGTCCTATGGAATCAACACCGGTGGATTCTACTCCATTTCGACCTTGCTGAACCCTGTGATTATAGCCTACTTTCCCAACGAGGAGACATTCGCGGGCGTTCTCGGACTTTCTATGGTCTTTTCTGGACTACTCGGTTCATGGGTCGGCGGAATGATTGTCGACAAAACATCCATGTTCAAGGAAGTCACCCTAGCCGCTTATGTCTTTTCGACGATAGCGCTTTTCCTGCACACATTTCTGCTTCTGGCTCGATCTCACGCACTGACCACAGTCGCCTGCCTGTTCCTGGGCTTCTTCATGACTGGATACACGCCTCTGGGTGTACAGCTCGGCGCTGAAATCACTTATCCCTTAAATGAGGGCATACCTTCAAGCCTGCTGATTATGTGTGCGCAAGGCGCGAGCTTAGTAATCACCCTTATTTGTGGAGTGGTACAAGCAGAGTTCGGGCACGTTGCCTCTAACCTAGTGGTCACTGGAATGTTTGTCGTTGGTTGCCTGCTGACGGCTATGCTTCGCGCGGAGTTGAAGAGGCACAAGGCGTACACGCGTGAACTGGTTAAGCGTTCGTCGACGACCACCCGCCCAGCGCCAGAGCCTCGGCGCAGCTCGTCCATGGAAGAGTCCGACACTGAAACAGCTCAAGTCGTCGAATCGGAATCTGTGGGCTCTCAGTCTTCGTCATGAGGATTTCGTGATGAGTTACTTCCTCTGATGTTTATTGCTCCTGCTGTGAATCTTGGCATCATGGTCATGATGTTTTAACGCAATCATGGCTCGCGTACCGAACTTTTTTGTTAATTTATTTCTGCCTGCATTATTGCTATCATCAGCTATTCCTGCGCTTGTTTGTTTTTCTGGTGATATAAAATCAATAACTATTAAGCGTAGCTTTTCAAATAAAGGTATTTATTTGTCGTAAATTGCACAACATTCTCTTCAATTGACTTGCATCTTTTATATATATGCTTACACTTCGATTTTCCGCATGTCGGTATGTGCAACGCACTTGTTGCTTTTTGTTTTTTGTTAAACATAAAACATCGGTATCGTGTATAAGTATGCAAGTGATTTTATTTCGGCTTTCTCTTATATTGCTTAATGATTTAGTTCGGTTTATAGTGACAAATGTCCCATACGAGTCAGGCTACGAGGGAGACCATAGTAGAAGGCTCGGGAAAATTCTGCCACTTGGTTTTCTTTAACGTGCACACATCGAAAGTACACGAGTTCCTTGCTATTCGCTTCTATCGACAAGCGACAGCAATGACCGCGATTGAAACCACGTGCTTTATTCAGTAGCCGAGCGCTTTAAATACTGAACCCCTACGGTGGACAACTCTAATAATAGACATTATAGAAATGAGAAAGCTTTATGTCAGGAAAGTTGGTTAATCTTGTCAAAAATAGAAGAGAGCTTTGACGAGTTCCGGCTAGAGATTGTAGTTATTAGGTTATGCAGAACGTGTAAAGTCGTGACGATTTAGAATTGTTGCTGTCGACGTCATTAAGATAATAGTGCCGTAAACCCAAAACACATAGGAACATGAGATATCGATAAAAACAAAGGAACATTTGGAAGGCAATTGGATAATTTGTGGTGGGCTACGTTTTAAGACGATATAAAGTATGAAGGAGCACTGAAAAAGGGTAAAGGAGGGGGGGGGGGGGGGGGGAGGGGGGACGCTTCAGTGCGCGGGTCGAGCCAACGTTTCGACAAGTGGCTCGACCTGCGAACTGAGGCGTCCCCCCTTTACCCTTGTTCAGTGCTCCTTCATACCGTGTAAACCATCTTCTTCCTCTCCTTCTACCAAGACAATAAAAGGGTCTGAAAACAGATACGAAGCTGGAAGCTGGTATTTCAACGCACCCGGCTTTTTTTTTTTTTTGATGGCAATGACATCGCACAGTGTAAACGAGCACCCATGCGTTTCGCCTCCATCGAAAAGCGGCCGCGTCCTTGATTTCAGAAGTCGAGCGCCCTAAACACTGAGTTGACGCAGCGGGAATTTAATGCAAATATGTTAACTGTGTTGGATTTTAGAGACAATGCACTGAACTTTCTCTTCACACTTCCCGCCTGAGTCTACATGGACTTCATTTTTCTTCTGTGAAATCTGCAGAGGGAGCATATCGTTTCAGCAAAAACCAGTCTTAAACCTACTATGTCTCTCGCACAAAGCAACAGAGAGCTAAAAGAAAATAATGCTTTCAATGTCGTGATCGTAAGTGCACACAACGTTAAAGAAGCAGACGAGGTACGCGGATAGCACGCGCCCGCCGTACCGTATATTAAAGCGACTGTTATCAGAACGTTATGGTTCAGGTAGTGCAGGAGTGACAAAAATTAACTTGCGTTTATACCCCTGTTAATACGGATTATTAGCACTAGCTTTTTTTTTTTTTTTTTATTCGAGATGTTCGCCATTAGGCATAGTGGAAAAAAAAAAAAAAGAGGCGGATGTGGCAAAGAGAAGGTGTAGATTGTTCTCTTAAGAATTCGCAATCGCTCTCGATCGAGCTATTATCTAGTGTCCACTTGCAATACTCGGATTGAAGGTCCCGCCACAGGCCCACCTTCACTATGAAGCGTTTTCTCATAGAAGCTGCAGCTGGGCAAGTCCACAACAAGGGTTGCACATTCCATAATCCCGTCGAAGCGCCCCAGTGAGGGATTTGGCAGTCACTTGCAACCGTTTGTCATGCCGCTGATGACGAAGGGAAGGGGTTCGAGCCGCTCCTGTCTGAAGCTGCGCACAAGTGCCACCGAGTGAGACTGCGGAGGATAGTGTACAAACACGGAGGAAATAAAACGCGTGTTCAATGACGCAAAGCTTGTTTCTCAGAAACATGGGAAAGTTGCGGATCTGGAGGAAGAGGGGAGTGTGGCGGGTTGCCTAATGTGTCAAGGTGTGTCATTCTATCCATCATCCCCATTTTGCTGTTGCAACTTGAGCATTTTTTGTGAATACAGCCTCCACGCTTTAGTATGCATGTGATGCGACTGTTTTCGACGGTACATAACAAATACTTCATGACGTGAGAAACGTGTTGATCCGTAGTTGAGCGTCTTGAAATGCAGCCTCGGCAGCTTCGTTCTCTCTAGTATCCAAGAACCATCGGCTGCTTCTGCACTCGCTCGCTAGATTACACTATTGAGAGTAGTTTCATCTCTTCTGAGTTGCCCGTCCGTTACAAAGGGTACAACCAATAAATCCAATCCAATCGATTCTCTTGGCTTCGTCTCTTTGCTGTCGAGCCCACTTAATAACGATGAGGTTGCTCGAAACACATGCTATGAGGTCGTCCCGTAATTTTAGGGGATGCAGTCGAGCTTGGCTTGCGTCAGTGTTGCGAGGAAGAGGAGGAGGCTAGTAGGTGAAAGGGAGCGTGGATTTTAATCCACTTCTCGAAATCATGTTCGATGTTTTTTTTTTGCTCTTATTAGCGTCACACAGAGTTCACTCCGAAGGATCATCCCTATTGTTTCAATTTTTAAACAAATGACGTCCATTCATTGTCACTCGCTTCAAAACATCTAGGAAATCTCAAAGCCGCTCACAATATTTAAACAACACTGCTTCAAATTTCCAGCATGAGAGGGATCCATTCTGGTGACCTCCGTCACATAATCATCTTCATTGCAAGCAATTTCATATAGTGTGTATCTGACCTCCAGCCTCTCAAGGGACGCCGCAATTACTTGTGCACGTCTGTGAGCTTTTCTCTAAAATCACTCGCATATAAATTCCCTGAAAATAATCGCCATACGTATATACGGAAGAAAAACGATAATAAGGGTTCTTTTTCGCTTGGGTATTTATCAGGAATATGTATGTGACAATAGTGTCATCGTAGTTTCAAGAAGGGAAGGAAACAAACGAATGAGTGTTGATTACATAACTGGCAATACAAAAAAAAAATATTAACGTCACCTAGCATGGGTAATGATTACTCAGAGAAGAGTCTAACCTAATCCAGGTCCCGTTACTAATTTCTTTCCTGCTGATACGTGCTCCCGCATGATAAATACTAACCTCGCAGTGCATTCGAAATAGGATCTTCTTCGATTTAAAAAAGGCACAGGGAAGTGCAAATAATGGGATGTGCAGACACATATATATTTTTTGTTACACGTGGCAGGTGCCAGCAAGCCCTGCAGAATGACGCGGAGTCAGTTTCGTTTCCACGAGATTAGGGATACGTTTAAGTGACGTCACCACCGCACCCCACGTGTCATATCCTCTAATCCATCATTCTGATCTTTCCCTCCGCACGGTTAAAATGCGAAGAAATTTAGTCCTCGCTTACCTTGCTATCACGTTTCTAGCTCTCGGTAGCTGTAAGCCGGCGCTGCAGCCTCATCGCATCTCATGACGAACACCCGACCGGCCACATCTGTTTACCAAAAGTGGTGCGATTCGCACCCCCAAGGAGTCGGGTAGCATGACAGATTACTTCGCCATTGGACACCGTTATTTCAGGTTTCAGCTCAGCAGAGATTAGCATTGGAGGTCGTTGGATACCGAGAAACTAAGTTTGCCTCCCCCCTCCCCTCCCCCCTCCCCCATCTCCCTTTATTTTTTCTTTCAATCTTTTATTGTAAATGCGCCGTCACAGTTCCCTTCTGTGTATTGACGTCTCTGCTGTCTTCAAATTGATCAGCAAAAATACAAAGCTAGCGAGAGAAAGAGAGTGCGTGTACGTGCGTGCGTGCGTGTGCGTGCATGCGTGCGTGAGTGTGTGAGTGTGTGTGTGTGTGGCGAAATATTACCTACTCGCTGAACTGAAAAAAAAAAATAGAACTGGTTTTAAAACAAACGGCCTTCAAATGTGCTACCGTCATCCAGAAAGCCATAAAATAGTTGTAAAAATGAAGGAACACTCAAGATCCGCTTTTAAGGTTTGAAGCCGCAGGGTTAATGAAGCCCCTCCGCGGATCCCCATGCGGGTCCTTGTTTGGCTACATGCAATTTTCAGCTCGCTTAATAATTAAATTCTTGGTTTGTGGCTCTACTCTCTCACAAATGCTGTATAGCATACAGCCGTACACTACTACTATTATGCGAACGACCATCTGACACGTTTATAAAGCCTCACTCAACCAAGTCATATGAACGTCTCAGCGACTACGGCTAGCACGTCTTTCTCGGAATACAAGGGCCCTAGAGCTTTCGGTTCTCCTCATCCTCCCACGTGAATTGAAAAGCCCGACCTGGCAGGTCCTTTTAAATCGGACTTGTCACGTGCTCGCGCGATGTTGTGCCACCCGGGGACCAATCAGTACTCAGTCGTATGAGTTGCCAGAATCATGGCCCTGATTTTTCGCTCACAACGTCGAAACTGAATTTTTCTTGTGAGCAGGGCCTTTAACGAGGTCGCGTTAAAAAATTGGGGTCGCTCTTAATCTCCGCCTTTAAGGACATGACGGGATAGCTTTGATCCCCATTTGCTGCTTCGATTGTGGATCCGCTTTCTTCGAAATCTCTCTGTTAATCACTTAATCTCTAAACGTTTACATTAGGCCTCTGTTATATCGCACATATGCATCAGCATACAGTCTTAAGCTAACCAAGTTTTTGAAAGACTGACCGACGTAGACATCTATGTAGCCTCGCTTCAACCAAGCCTTGCAAACGTGCATGCGGGGCCTAAGGACGGCGTAGCTTACTTGTAGCCAAAGTGTCCTGGAACGATCGATCACCAATATCTGACCTGCCCATCTTAATATGAGAGGCCTGAGTTGCAGTTCCGGCCACATTATATGTTCTCATGACGTACCCGGCCATGACACCTGCCAACGCACACCTGCCTGAGCCGTGATTTTTCGCTCACAATGACGACGTCGAATTTTCTAGAACACGTGAACTTCATCGCTGCCGCGTTAATAAAATAGACGTGTGAGGAGAGGTGTACCGCTAGTGGTAGATGCAAAAGATCTTTCGGACTGCTAGGCTGTCCTTAATCCTTGGAGCAGAACCTGACGTATGGCAGTCGACCAAGTCGCATTACCGTCGTCCTGTTCAGGCCAAATCCTCGCTTCGCGATGTGCGGTGATGATCCTGATCAGAACTCACGTTTCCCACGTGGCAGCGCCGTGGCTGCAGATGGCCGCATCACGCTCGGCAGCTTAGGAGCAACGCGGGGAGGCTCAGCAAGCCGATCGGCGCGCCGTGCGCAGGGCGCGAAGGGCGCGGATAATGCTCCCAATTAAGGAGCGACTCCGCCGCCCCGCATCCAAACGAGGTGCTCATAAATCGGACGCCGAAAAACTTCCTGGACAGCTCCGCCTTTCCGCGTACGAGCCCGCTCTCGTACGTCTTCCCTTGCGCGGACATATTGGCGGGGCGCGTGTAAAGAAGACTTGCCTTTATCCTTCTGCTTCCTGCGCCGCATCCTGAAGTGTTGCTGTGCTCAACCCCAGGTCATGATGCGGGAGACCTGACTTAGTCGGAACTAAATGCTTTGCCTCACATCATGTTCATACTAAAGTGGAAGCCTCAGCTTGAGCGAGGAAGATTTAGAGACCGTTCGCCTGTTTAATATGGTACATGGTTGGCCGGCATGGTGTGAAGTTGAAATCCGGAACTATGATTGCCGAGATGAGTGGTGTGAAATAGTCGTTAAGCTAGATGCTTTTAGAGTTGTGCTGATTGCCAAGTTTAGGGGCCTTTTATAGTTGCGTCTCTGGTTTGTTGGAACGAACTGGAACTGCTACTTTCGTGTCATGTGTGTCTCGCCTAAAAAACACTACTTTTTCTGAGCCTTGAGGAGGTTAACATTAACAAATAAACCTACGAAAATAGGTAGTCTCCAAGAATGTATTGACTTCTGAGGGATAGTAGCTTCTGCTCAGCATGTATAGTAATAGTCTGAATATAAAATTAATAATTAATTCCGTGCAAAACGTATGTACACCCCTGCACAAAAGTGGGCAGACCGCGCGAAGCGCTGCAATTATTATTTTTCGGTTTAAATAGATGGACCACAATACTTTGCTTGGACAAGATGGCAAGTATGTTATACCTCTGTCACACGAGCAGATTTAATGTCATTCGAATCGAATGTCATTCGATGCATCGAATGTCATTCGGTTTCTTTCGGTGCTACACGGTAAAATATAATGTCATTCGCAAATGGTAGCAATTACGATCAGCTACAAAAATGCTGCACTTAAGGAGCATCAGTGCGCATAAAAGGCGTTTGAAATCACCGTGTAACATTTTAAAGCTGATCAAAACATTTCTGTATGATAATTCAAGCGAAAAACATTATTTTTGGCTGTGCTGTAACACTTTAGCCATAAAAATCCAAGCCAAGTATCGAGTCAACCAGAAATCCGAAATATGTAAACAAACAATATGGCTGAGAACAGCGGAGCGCGGATACACAGTTCGGAGACGCACGGAGACACGTAGAGCATGCAATTGGCGTCCAAACTGTGAGGCGCTCAGTCAAAACTTTAAATAGTTCCGAGATAAACATACGGGGAGATGCGATTACCAAGGAACACAGAGTCCAAAATGATCGTGAGTCGCTGCCATTACTGGACCACTGCTGTGACCGAGAGTAATGCCGTTCCGCGAGAGTCTGCAGTGCTAATAATTTTACTCCTAAATTAACAGGTTTTAAAACAAAACTTTAGAAATATAATTTTTAAATTTCAATGTGCGCAGAATATGTTGTTGCGTTACTTGTTTCTGCTGCGTATCTGGCGTCAAGAGTACACATTCGGTTCGCGATCGAATGCGAATGAGTTCCCCAAACTCATTCGATGAAGAATGTCATTCGAACCTAATGACATTAAATTTTCTCGTGTAGCATGGGAATAATGACATTAGATGCTAATGTCATTCGATACGAATGACATTAAATTTGCTCGTGTGACAGGGGTATTAGTGAGGCTACGTATACCCTATGCATAACTTATAAATAACCACTTCATCATCGGAAAACGCTGGCGTGCTGGTTTGTCATAACGAGTGGTCTCTCCGCACTTACTCAAGGGTGTGCACATTGCACAAGAAGATGTTATTGCGGCTATGTATTTTTTTATGATGCCAAAATTACTGCTGGTGGCTACCCTGCACTATACTGCAGCCAGGGAAGATTTAGTAGCTGTCAATATAATGTACACTCATTGGAGTTGGACAAATCTCCAGATGGATCCATCCTCTTTTTGGGTAAATGTGGGTCAGGTGTGGATTAGATTAGAAATGCGGATTAAGAACGACCGCATTACTTCCTTATATATGCCAAGATTGGCTCTTTTTTGACGTATTTCTTTTCGCTTTTTGTAGGCTGCAACAATAAGTAGAGGTAGGTGACCACGTTTCGACGGAGGTGGCGAAAGGCGAGGCGCTCGTGCACTGTGCGACGTTAACGAGCTTTAAAGAATCTCCCGTGCTCTCACTTATTCAGAACCCTGCACGA
Source organism: Amblyomma maculatum (assembly GCF_055883805.1). Classification (NCBI taxonomy): domain Eukaryota; kingdom Metazoa; phylum Arthropoda; class Arachnida; order Ixodida; family Ixodidae; genus Amblyomma; species Amblyomma maculatum. Next base: position 34,607,205 of record NC_139347.1, on the reverse strand, counting down.
AGGCGTCCATCATAGCCTGAGTTGCTTTGGCATCATGAATCGTATTAACAAAACAAAGTAGAGAAGGAAAAAATTATGGCGAATCGGCTTCCGCTTTCCTTTCTTTTTATTACGCGGTAATAAAGGAGTAATTTAGTTATCGTAACGGCACCGACTACTCCTCATCTGGGTTAATCTAAGTCATGGCTGGACCCCTGTGTCTCTGCCTATTTTGTATTCCTGTGTCGTTAACTACTTCAACGCTCATATATTTATTTATTGTTATTTAAATTCTGTTTTCATACTGCGTAAGGTTCAGTAATGTTTTACTGATTATTTTGAACGTAGAGCGTCCAGCACTGTCTTCCATGTCCAGTACGGTGTTGTTGCAGTTGACTCACTCACGAGACTGATCAATGGAGAGAAGTAGTAGCACTTACGTTTAGTTAATCAATTCACATAACATGTAATACTTTCCGAGGATGCTGCTCTCATCGAGAAATTATTTGTCTACAAGCTTGTGAAGACTGAACGAGCTTCTGTAGGAAACATCGATGCTCTCCTTCAATCGTGTCCGGTAATTTTAACGCGCTGGACAATACAATAATAGCTAGGTGAGCTACATCCCCGTCTTCATTGCCACGGATACATTGCAGGCTGCGTGAGCGTAGAGAGCGTTTCGTGCAGGTTTGTCTCTCAAATCGAAGTTGTGAATTAGAAGTTTTAAACTCCTGTTGGTACATCCTAGAATATTAAGCCCCAAAAATGTACTCATAAATATTGGTGGGAACTTTGTATTTTGGCTAAATTACACATTTTCGCACATTTCAATATGCACCAATTTCCGAAAACGTCGCTCTGAGCATCTTTCGCACTGCTTATTTCCCGTAAATACCAATTAATCAGGCACACACGAGAGCAATGAACTTGACTTCAATGAATAGTAAAAAAATGGTAAGTGTGGAAAACATCAACGTAAGATACATTGTAACGGAGTCAGTCGGATAGGCTCAGCGGCTCTTTCAGAAAGGAGAGGCGATTAGAAAAAAATATCGCCTTGGTACGTGGTCTGAATGGCAGTTCACTTAAAGGAAATGGCGGGAATCCCCTTTCGCTACTGAAACCCTCTTAGCGTAATACTCCTCCCGAAGAAGTGAGAAGAAGGGGAAAGAAAATACGGCGTACGTACGTTGCCCCAGCAGTAGTGATGGGAGCGATGCACACTGAATATCACGCAGCTTCTGCGTCACCCCACGAAAAAAAAAAAAAAAAAGCTTCACATGCTGCGAATGGACCTTGCTGCTCACGCCGAGTTTTCTGACTCTGTATATTAGCCGGGAAATCGCGAGCATTCACAAATACTCTGAACTCGCCATATTTTGCCATTTATGGGAGAAAGCTGGGCTTATTGGTGTTTCAAGTTTGAGAACCTAATATGGCGTGAACTGTAAGGAGGAGAAAAAAAAAACGTAGCGTATTTTTTAGCGTTTCTGCAGATTGTGGAATAATATGATTTCAAGATAAAATGTGAATTGCCTCGCACGTATATGATTAGGTTTGGTTTGGTTCATGATGTTCAACCTTCCAAAGCAGCACATATGCTTAAGCACAAAAGACAAATTAATAGCAGAGTTCACTGTCATTGCTTTTGCTAATGCAGCTCGAAATATTATAAATTTGTACTTATTTTTTTAGGGTGGATATCACAGTTCGACTTGAGAGCATGCAATCTGCACATCAGGAAGGTAACACTTACAAGTTGCTTTATTGCTGCTATGTGGCATACTCCAATCAGCAATCTGGAGGAGAGCCCAGAATCCATGAAGGAGCGTACCGTACCGTCTCTCTGCGATAATGTGAAATTTAGTACTATGATCCAAACCGCCCACAGAAACATATTTTTTGCTTCTGGGAGAGGAGAAAGGTTCCTCGGTTCGCCGATTGGAATATACGTTGAGAAAAAAAGAATAGCAAATTTCTTTTGCGGGCTACTGTGACGACCTAATATTCTGCAAGCACGTATAAAAACGTCTGGCATTCGTAATGTCTTTGTCGGATCGGATAAAGAGAGCATTATACAACACTCTCACACTTATCAGTACTCCCATCTACACATATATCTGGGGCCGAATATTTATTTATATGGGGTTTGCGGAATGGCGACGTTTGGATGGACACATCAACCACGTCCGAAAAAATAAAAAGAGACTGAAAAAAATAGGTCTCTAGGCTTCATAAATTTGTACCTTATGTGGGTATTTAACTGTGACTGACGTTGCACCAACACACAGGCATCTTCTGCATTTCGCCGCCACCCAAAGCCGGCCACTGCGGTGGAGATCGAACCCTCGTCATTGCACTAAGCAGCAGGCTTCCCCAAACACTGAACCACCACGACGAGCTCATAGAGGCGACATAGGGACATACAGAATGCATAACAGCATCCACGGTGCTCTGCCAGAAATTCTTGCCCAGCCGCGTTGACTACGGGGTAGGGCTCTCAAGTACTGAGCCAGTGCACCTGGGTTTGATCCCTTCAACGACAGACACGTTTTGTTGGAGGGTAAAAGCAAGGCGCCCGTGTGATGTCCGAAGCTCTCCGCTACCGCTCACAGCTCGAATCGCTTCTGCAAGTTAAACCAAATAAACCAAACTAGAGATCTTGCTCCTACTCCCATTTTAGACGCTTCGCTCAGCTGCTCCCACGTACTGATTGACATCGCTGTCCTTTACCGCATGCTTGGCCGTGGTTAGTAGCAGTTTAGATGCCACTGTTTTATAGATTTTTTAGTTGACGCGCTGTTTAATGGTGCAGGGTTGTCGTGAAACGAGGGCACACTTTTCGAGCTCAACGTTTGTGGAATAGCCAGTTCTGTACGTCAGGGTTGCGGCCTCCTCGTTCACATTAACCGAGGGGTGGAGCCGAGGTTGTTCATTTTATATAGTGTCACTTCTCTGAAAAACAAAACAAAAAAGACAAGGGTCTCGGGAATAGCGTATCTCTTGTTTCCAATAAGCAAGTATTTTCTATATAGTTGGTTTTTGTAAGCGGGTTTAACTATTAGAAACTAAACAAGCCCTTCTGTGCAGACGAGGCACTTAATTCGCGAGCACCACGTGGAACCGGCTAAGCCATTGATGAAGTTTTGCAGCATAGACGCAGGAAGTGTTTAGAAACTGTCAACTCAAACGACCATGAAGCGACACTGACGGTGAATGCTAGAGAGGGTCATATATAGACCGTCATACATATAGAGAGCGTCATAGAGAGTCATATATTAAACGCCGCATACGCGGTCTCTGTAAAAATCCTAATCAGTGATAGAGCAGGAGCTGTCGGCTGTAATTGTAGGCGGGGCAGGTATATAGGGCTCGTTCTGCTTACGCGAGAACGACGGTAGCAGAAGCGGAGCAGTATATGCAGCGGTGGCGACTCCAGTGGTCTGCTATGGGAGGTGGAAACACAGCCCATAGAGGAGGTCGTAAGAAGAAGCGCGTGACCTGCTTTGTAGAAACAAGGGGTGGGCCTCCGCAGTGGGTGTAGAGGGCGCTTGGCTACTGATAACACGATCACGTGATTGAATTAATATTGACAGTAGCAGCCGCATTACGATGGCGCCGAAATAAAAGCCCTTGATCCCTGTGCAATACCAGCCCACATTAAGAAAATACAGTGGCTCATTTCAATCAGGAGCCCTACACTAAGGCGCTCCCCATCTTAGTGACGTTAAGCCCCATGCACCACTCCAAAAACGTCTTACAGGGTGCGCAAACTCACACTGCTTTTCACGCGCTCTATACGAAAGACCCTAGTCACAAAAGAAAAAAAAAAAGTAAGCATAGGGCGTGCGTCCTCATATGTACATGCTCGAACCACATAACAGAAGCAGCGATCGACTTACCCAGAGATATCTTAATGAAGAGTGCTGAACGGGCGCTGGAATGGCAAAAGCAACCCCCCCCCCCCCCTTCCTTTGCGTCGCCATCACTCTTGGAGCCCCTATCTCGGCTATCGGGCCCGTGCTAGGTACAAGCCGGAGTGCCATATTCTCGCAGCCCTTGAGGGATGAGAGCCCCTGGCAGTCACCGGAATCAGCGGTGCGCCAGCATCGATCCTCGCTTATCGGAAAACCATTCTTTCGCCCTCTCGTCTTCTGATCGTCGGTTTGCCACCGAACCAGTTCTCGCGGGCGACCGAACATAGATAAAAGGAAAGGGGGATAGAGTTAGAGAGAAGGGATAACACCCTCTAATGCAGATCTTGCAAGGATATATCTTTTCCTCTTCTTGGCTTCCCGTGCAATGCGTGCGAGCCGCGTTGATGAGACAAGCTTCAGCGTCAATGCTTGCAATCCTGTTACACAGAGGCAACGAAAATATCTCGACGAACCTTTAAAGGAGTTATAAACACCACCTCAATGGTGAACTATATCGATAAAACGAATAAACAAAAAGAAAAAAACGCAGCAAAAGAGCCACTCAAGCTCAACGCCTTAAAGGTGCAGATGCGGTTTTCGTATTCCCGAAGAAAGCGCTGGGGAAATACGAAGTACGGAATGTATAAAACAAAAAATACTGCATTCGCTTCTGTCATCGGTTTTCAATTCTAAATGCAGCGTATAGCTTGCACATTGTACAGTGGCTCAGACCAGTACTGACACTTCTTGCTGTTTTAGGTTTGCTTTGAACACTCATGGATTTATCGACCGTTGAGGTACCAGGTGCAGTGCTTCCTCTCCTGGATTATATTGTGTCAGAATAGAGTGCGGCCTGTGATCCCGAGCACCGAGAAGCGGCTAGCGTGCGGACTACAAACTAAAGGTCTGCAAAGTTGCACATACGTGCCCCAGAAAACCAATTATGGTTTGAAACTTTTATGGCAGAACGACGGGTTTCATAATCTGGTTGTGCACGCAAAGGAAAAGGATAGGTCATAGATACTTCATCTAGGAGCCATACTGCTGAATAGAGTTTAAGCTTGATCGTCCATATGGAACCCAAACCGCTCAAAACTACTAGAGGACTTACAGGCAATAGCTGATAGTTAACGTCGCTACTAAAGTAAATAGTAAAAGTACTGAGTGGCGACGTTATGTCTCGTATGAAAGGGACGTCCGCCAGGTGATGAGCTCTAGTCGCTAAAGGTACTTTAGCTTTACATGTGCCGTTTTTGTTATGGGCCATCATGAATCGCTGTCTAAAGGCAATAATCTTGGTCGTTCTAGCGTCCGCTATATAGTCATGGAAGTGACGTCATCAGATGTTCCAATATTTAGTCTTGCAGTATACACACAATACTCCTAGATGACCTAGGATATACCTATGCTTTTTACGACGTGCTTATTTGTCATTGAGAGTGCGCGGAATAGAAGAAATTCAATATGTTACAATGCTTCTTGGTCTAAACTCTTTCGGTATTACCTTAAAATCTCGAAATATACAGACAGGCCTGCGTCGCATAAAAACACGTCCTCTGTATGCCACCAGCTCTGAGTGCCTGCCGAATTAGGCAAGTCAAGCATTTTCTAAATAAATCAGTTAATAATATAGCTGTGAGCAAATGTATTTTCGGCGTTTTTTAGTCAGTATTTCCTTATTTGTCTTCATGTAGTATTTTTCCTGTTGATAGTTTGTGCGGTTACAAAGCGAAGCGATGAAGCGGTTTGTCAGAGTACACGCGGATTCAGTTCAGTTGTTGAAATGCGCGGTGTGCAAAAGGGCCTTAGTAAATTATTAAAATCATGAATACCGGAGCGAGCGTGAAATACCAAAAGAAAGAATTTTGAATTCTACTGTAGTCATTCAACAATATTTTGAAGCTGCAGACCGAGAGCTTTTAGAAATCTTGCAAAATTTGTTTCCCTTAATTTACAATGGTTATATTTTAAGGGATGTTATATTAGAACCTCGAAATAATTGAATATTCCCTCTAGTAGGAGCCGGTGAAAATTCAGTGGCACTAGTATTAATATTTTAACGGTCACGCGTCATTAGCATATGTATTTTAGCGGTATCTGGCGTACGGTTGACTGCCTATATAAATATCGGGCCTTAGCTTCATGAAAATGATTAACACGAGCCATCTTCAGCAGGAACATAAGAAAGCAAAGCTAAGTATACTTCCTACAATGATAAGAATTTACAGAAAGAAAAGTTAATACATTAGCGGTACACTCATTTTCTTGTTAACACTACGAACTGCTCCATGATTATAGTTTGAGAAACAGGAAGTTTAGCACTCTTTTTTATTTACCATCTATCTTTCTCGGTAGAATTACCCCCAGGCGTGCCCTAATGCCGCCATCCGTCGCCGTAGACTGTCACCGCTCCCGTGGGGGCGATTGAAACAGCTCTAATAACTGGCCGAATAAATTACTCTCACCGGGGAGAAAAAGAAGACACCAACTTCCACGTCACCGCTCCAGAAACCAAGAAATCTAGCAACAACGCCACCCACCAAACGGAAAGAAAACGTTAAAAAAAAAAAAAAGGAAGGACAAATCAAAACCGCAATTCGTTGACACAGGAAAAGTGATAGTGGCATCAAGGGAGGCGGGTACGACGAGGCATCGCGGAAGCGAATAAAAAACGAAAGATGAAGCACGCAAAAAAAAGCAGGAAGGATGCCTCCGTTCAAACCGTTCGGCCTCAAGTTAATAGCCACGGGGAAGAGCGGTGTCGCGAAGAAGTGACGTCGCATAGCCTTTCCCCTCCACGGCGGGACATCGGGCAGACCAAACTGCCAGGCAAATTTCCCCTTCTTAACGACGCCTTATTATTTCAGGCCACGTTCGGGGAATCTTTGTCTTGCTCCCCTCTACGACCGCTTGCGTCGAAGACGCGGCGGAAGGTCCCATCGGAGCCAATGAGAACGGGTACGGCGAAGCGCTGAAGTAAGAAAAAAAAAAAAAAAAACAGGAAGGAAAAGGAGGAAAAGGAAGCGTAATAAGCACGCATGAAGAAACCCGGCCTCCACGAAGCGGCTGCAAAGAAAGCGCGGCTCGCATGAAATACGTCATTTGTAATAATGTCTTCTCTGAGTGGATTCATTCGCCGGCGAAACGCAGTTCTGACGTCGTTTACGACAATGGCCACTCGCGTCACGTGTAAGCGTATAGCTTCAAGAAACAAGAAAATAGGATACAAAGGATGCCAATTAGAAAAAAAGAACAGAAGCGCCGCAGTGGGCGCTGAAGACCGATACGCCGGCTACCGCGGCAAGGGACACAACCGAGAATGGAAAGTCTTGCGGGGATTAAGAAAACGAAAAAGGGAAAATAAAACTAAACGGTGGCCGAGTGCGACGTTCTTATACAGACTTATAAAGAATCTGGTGTGTCGCCTTTTCCGCGCTGCTTCTTTTGAGGCGCTCTGTATCCGTGGTTGCGGTATGCTTTTCCATGGCGACGCATTCTGGGGGCGGTCGTACCCTTCGGAGTCTTTATTCGGTCTTCCTTTCTTCCGCGCCCCTTAGACAAAGGATCGCGTCTCGTTCTAATAGCGGGGAGCTTAATGTCTCGTCCGTGCTCCGAGCAGCAGGAGTCGAGATAGGAATGAACTGTGGTGGCGGTGGAAGTTTGGACACCGGGCGAGTCTTTGCCGTCCGAGAGACGACGGTAACGGTCCCGGGGTCGTCTCTTGCGCGATCGACGCCGTATGTAAGAACGAGCTCGTTTGCATAAAGTGGCTCGGCGCACGCCGCGTAATTTAGGGCTTTATTAGCGTTCCGCGTGAGCGCAGCGCCCTGCCTGAATGTGTAAGAGGCGGGTGAGCCAGCGGGGATGAGGCGGAGAAGGGTTTTGAGCGAGTCGTTCAGCAAGCAGCCGAGATCGAATTTGGGTAATTTAAGGAACGGCCAGTTCTTGTTCCGTTTGACTGCCGGCTCCTCCCAGTGGTGTATGATGGAGTCGCAGGGTCTAGTGTCAGATGAGCAGAACAAAATGTACTATCTAGCTCTCTTTAATGAAGGTGCTCCTTAATGTCGGTGCATCAACGTTGATGGCTTCAGTGATTACGAAAACTTGCAGGCTGCAATAAGAAGGTTGTTCTGAAAGCTTAAAAGATTGAATTTGTAGAACTGAGCTAATAGAGCGCTTTGCTGTCATCTCGCCTCACGTATACAGCGCCTTAAAACTTTCAGATGTTCTCAAAATTGTGTTGGGCGTCTTGAGTACAGGATGAAAGCAAGGCGAGATAAAAATTATGTATGTATAAGGCTGTCCTTTCAGTTGGAACATATAGAGTGTGTTGCGTCATGTATATTAGGGATTCGTTACTCATAAAGCCACTTCCAGGATGACTTTCTATCATTCTTGGATGCTCACTGCATACTGAAATAGCCAACTGAGGCTGTAAATTTAGTTTTGTGTGGAGCTGCTGAAGATGTCTTTAAGGGGGCGGTTCAGACATTCCAAAGCGTTCTTGTAAATTCCAGCTAAAATTCGACGATTGCAAGTCTCAGCGGTATTTGCCGCCGATTTGAAGGACGTAATATTGTAAACATCGTGAATTCCGTTAAACGTCATGATACACCACGCTCTTACTGCCGTTCGGTATATATAAGGATAACCCTTACCCTATACAACCGGGATTTCGCTTTCAGTCGAAGCAAGTGAAGTCTCTAATGGCGTACGTTCTTAATGCTAGGCCAATATAGAGCTGTTCGTTCTTAGAAGTCAGAACTGCAGAGACATGGTTCGTGTTTTATGATTAAGCACACGACGGTACGCCTCTAATCCTGCCCACCTACGCGATGTACACTATACGTTCCGTTAGTGTACTGCGGGAGGCTGAGAAAAGAGGCCCGTCATGCACGCTAGCATATAACAGCCAAATATGTGACGAGGGAAGGTAGGCGGAAGTTGATGAGCGGTATTTATAACCCTGCTTTGTGATAATATTACCTTCAATAACGTCCGTTTCTTCTTCTGCGACTAACATAGAGTTGTTGCATAAGGTATTCCTCTCTTTCTTTCTCCACTAGCGCAACGCGATACATTGCGAACATAGAATGACGCATACTGTTAATACGCATTCCACTACGCCTCTACATAGTGGAAGAGCGTGTCCTTCGCAGGTGGGATCATTTCATAGTCAAGATATCGATATAGACAATAAGGAATTTATTACGAAGCTTTTAGGAAGCCTGCATAGATTTCCTTGGTAGCCGTATGCTAGCGCTTGTGCCGATGGTAATGAGTCATTATTCTTTAATTACAGATTTCCTCCACTATGGGCGATTACTCAAACTCATTAGTCAGTTATACGGCTGCTGATACTAGATGATATGCTTGAATCGCCTAAACATTCCAACGTTTTACTTTACACAAATACCCTGAGAAGTACTGACCGCGCCTGTCTGTCGTGGATAAATATTGAGACTTATTTTGCCTGGAAAGTTCTCATTTTAGCGTAACGTCACAACGCTTCTCTCAGGACGCTTAAATGCACTTAGTGTATACTTTTCCATAATCAATGACCAGTGTGCATTCTCGATACATGCTATGTATTTTAAGCGACTGCCGTGCACTAAGGTGCTAGCGCTCATGGCCAAGCGTTTATTGCTCGGATAAGCGTCCTCGTTGCTTTACTGTGTTTCTCCCACAGAGAAAGTAAACGTTCAAGACGGAAGTGGAACCGTAGGTAATCCCGCAATCTCGACAACAATGCCGGAGTAAGGCGCCTTTGTCAGCGGCCGTGCAGCCCAGACGCCGCCTGAAAAGAACAGGAAAGGGAAAGAGAGTGAGAGACAAGAGATCGAAATAAACAACCCTCTTAGAAACGATCCCGGCGGTCTCCGCACGTTTTATTCCGTGGCAAGATTTGTGGGCCTTCTCTGTGCTACAGAGCAGCCGCGCGGCGAACGAACCTATAGAGTTAGCGTCGGACTCCGTCGGCCGTCAGAGCATGGGGGCATTTGGTGCACCCCATTGTGAGAGTCGGCCGAAACGTGACACGGGGCACGAGCTGAAACGCTCACTGGCGGCAGGAACGGGGCCGATTGGTGCCAGTCGATATCGGTCGCCGGCAATCTCCTCTCGCCCGGCCAGGGATTTCCACAAATTAGGCTGTTAACGTAATGGAGTGCGGTGATCTGTTCCCTACGAGAAAAAGAGGTGGAGGAGGAACAGGATAGATGGCGAGGGCATAGAGACAAGCCTTCTCTCCCCCTTCTCTCACCGAGAAAGCGCCCGCGATAAAGGTCGGCTCAAATTGTGGCCCGCAGACACCGAACGCGTTTCTAGGGGCCTCGGTTAATTTCGCTAATCAAACCCTGTTGCCTCAAGCTGCCGCCGCGCCACAGCCTCCGCTGCTTCTGCTCTTTGCGTTCCGTTGTTTTCGATCCGCTTCTTTTGTTCTTTCGTTCGCCGCTCATTAGCGGCCCGAAGAGGCCGGCATTCACTATAGTTTTAGTGGACGCAGCCTAATTTCGCTGATGACGCTCACATGAAAAACAAAAGCAAAACATTTAAGCAATGATAGACACACGGTGCGGCTAAATAACTGACGTCGTTGGCAGCAAGCAATAATTCAAACTTGAGTCCTATCCGTTTCTATACTCAATGAAAGGCAGCTGCTCTGCACGTATATGTTACGGTCGCTATTCATGTTCTCTAGATTCGCCAGCTTTCTTCGTAGACAGTGATAGAAAATACAGTCATAAGGTATTATCTACAGCTTTTATTTTTTTTTCTCCTTTGGGGGAGTGCTTCATCAATTCGCCACCAACCCTCAGAGCTTGCGTTGTACGAAGTCTACTTTTGACGAGTTTAAGTTAAGTGGCACTGTTAGCCACCTTCACTGAAAAAGAAATGAAAATGGATAGTTCTCATGTGGAATATAGGAATGACAAATAAGGATACAATCATCATGCACAGCCTTTGTCAAAAGTTTAGAGCCCAGAGGGTCTGCTTTCAAGCCGTATATTATGACTTCTTTAACAATCGTGGATGTCCTAGCCATTGGAGAGAACAGGACAAAACATCTTCTTGCCTTCAGCAAGTTTGGAAACCTGGGAATGTATTCTGAGTCGCATAATATGGTTCAGCAGTAGACCCCCTGGGCTCTAAACTTTCGACAGAGGCTGTACGCTGAGCTGGAAGTAGCGAGAGCCAGAAAGAGGACACACACACACACACACACACACACACACACACACACACACACACACACACACACACACACACACACACACACACACACACACACACACACACACACACACACACACACACACACACACACACACACACACACACACACACACACACACACACACACACACACACACACACACACACACACACACACACACACACACACACACACACACACACACACACACACACACACACACACACACACACACACACACACACACACACACACACACACACACACACACACACACACACACACACACACACACACACACACACACACACACACACACACACACACACACACACACACACACACACACACACACACACACACACACACACACACACACACACACACACACACACACACACACACACACACACACACACACACACACACACACACACACACACACACACACACACACACACACACACACACACACACACACACACACACACACACACACACACACACACACACACACACACACACACACACACACACACACACACACACACACACACACACACACACACACACACACACACACACACACACACACACACACACACACACACACACACACACACACACACACACACACACACACACACACACACACACACACACACACACACACACACACACACACACACACACACACACACACACACACACACACACACACAAAAGAACTCAGATGAAATGACGATTTAAGTTCGCCTGTCTCCTCAAAGGTACGCAATAATTTTATCCGTTTTCTTCGAGTTAAGAGTTGCACACTGCATAAATCTGCGTAGTAGATCGCTTCAAAATTAGCCTATAAAACGACGAGCTTGAAGAAAGCATTCGTTTCCACCGCGAAGATCTATGCTCGACACTCTGGGCTCCATACGGCGTTAGACATCTTCATTCAAAACTGAGCTTGTCAGGCCCCCAGGTGTTGGAAGACTTAGTGTTGTCACCAGTAGCAGTTCAAGAACATTTGAGAGAGCCATTACGGATGTGAGCCTATTTATTTCCTCTACCAGCGTAATGATCTCTGAATGCTTCAGCGAGGCGACGTAGACCACAAGGCCGTACACCTGGACGGTGATTCAATATTCACACCATGCTGATATCCAGCCTCAAGATATCTTCGCAAAAGTTTACTTCTGCGCATCATATCATCATATACTACTCCTGGAGGGCACATCTGCATCTCGAGATGATGTAGGGAATTTTGTACGCCTGAAGGAATATCATACTAGAGCAACAGCTAAAGGAAAATAACTGATATGTTAAATGACCAACGTATGGGGCGAAGCAGGCCAAACGTGACTCTAAAAGATAATGTTGATTGTCATCTTGCATGCCTGTATTATGAAAATCTACGTCCTAGTAATGCATTCAAAAAAAGTAGTTTTTTTTTTTTTTTTTTTGCATGTTCATACGTATTAAAGTATTAAAGAGACCAGATCAGGTTATTTTTTTCCTTAGTAACTTGAGTGCTGCCAGCAGAGATCAAGGCTAGATACTGCGCTTTAAATGCACTTTAACATGATTTTTGCAAACTCATTATCTTAAAGAGCTTGTTTCAACGCGATACAGGTAAACGCTGCATTCTACAGAAACTACGGCGTTGTCGGCCTTGCGAGCGAAGCACAAACTATATGTCCAATATTGGGAGCATGCTGGCTATGCACTGGTCCGTATACCAGTGGATTGTCAACACGCTCCAATAATGGACCAATGCATGGTTCGTGCTGCCTGGGTGCCAGGTGGAAGTTGGCGGCTGATGGGGCCGAGCATCCATTCGCCCGTGGATTGTGTGACGTATGGGGACCACGTGGTATCAAGAATTTGGGAGGAGCTGTCACCACGAGTTGCTCATTTGAGATGGAAGAGTCGGATAAGAACCAGCTTTCAAAGGCTCTTGGCTGTTAAGTCAGACACGCCACGCCTATAGGACGCACATATACATCCGAACATTTTGGTTAAAGCGGGGCTTAATGCCTACGTCCGTTGGACGCTTACAACCAGTAGTGGCTAAGCTTAGGACTGTATGGCAATAAAAGTATGCGAGTTATTGGAGGCACAGATGAACAAATGGTAATTACGTGAGCAGAGATTACATGTAGGCGAGCAAAGAACCGTATTGGAGCCGCACAGGGGAGTCATTGAAGCTATGATGTCTTACCCTTGGAGTAGGAGTTTAAGCGTCCCTGTTATTATTTATTTCTGATTTTCTTTTTCTAGTAACTTGAACAGACCTCGGCCCGCAGAAGTTTCTTCACCTTATTTCCTCGCAGGCTCTCAGGCACCAAATTAGGCAACGAGCTTGCCTCAGCAGGATTTTGGCTGAATATTACTTACGTTCATTCACTAACGCATCATTCTAGCGCTTCCTTAGCCTTCTTATTCGAATTATTCGTTTCTGAAAAAATCAGAAATGAACCATCGTCGCTATAATTTAACCAGTAATTTTCGTATCTCCATTACTTTCGCCTGCAGTGTCACCGTGTCTTTCAATCTTATGTAGAACATCATCGATTAACAGGCTACAGCCCTTTATGGTTTGTTTCTTTTAAATATGCATATGGCTTTTATCTCAAAAAGAAACTTGAAAGCAAATTGAAATCAGCGAGTAAAATTAGAAAGCGTACCGACAAAAAGCCTCTCCGTCGGAAGGTAACGATCGCAACTTGAAAACAAAAATTTTGCCGTGCAGAACGTAGTAAGGAAGGCATAGGGTGCTTTATCTTTCCAGAACATCATGAGCGTTATGAGGGCAGGAAGATATTGACAAAAGAAAAAAAAATGCAACGAGCGAAAATGACATAAATGTAAGGACTTGATGGTGCTTTAAGGGCGCCTTTTGACACAAATCGTACTCGTGGAATAAACGGTCCAAAAAGAGCGCTCGAAAGATTGCAGATATTTGTTGCGAGGGCTTATGATAATTAAAGAGGTGCTCGAAATAATTGCAAAATAATAATGACAGGGAGAAGAGCAAAATGAAGAACGCAGCAAGAAACGAGGCGCTTCCCTAACCGAGGGGAAACGAGCTATGGCGAGCGGGCGATATAGAGCGGAGTTTGAGCAAGAATATACGCCGCCATCTCATTTTTTATTACATTTGAGCGCTCTCTCTCAGAAGCGTTCATCACGACGGCTTGTTCTCCTTCGTGGCTGTTTGGTTGTTGAATGAGATTCTTGTTTGTTCGGTGGCTAATTATTAAATGTGGCGCGTTCATTTGCTTCTTGAGTGGCCGAGAGAGTTTCGATCTTGCTATGTCGCGAACGCATTTCACTCTTTAATTTCCTCTCCGGGATTTTTTTTTTGTTTTCTTTTATATTCCTAGAGGAACGAACCTGGTGCCGCTACGGAGCCCTGCATTAGCGAAACGATTTCGACTTATCGCGAAATCTAATTAAACAGGGCACTCATTTATTATTGCACTTTTGCACACGTGCTTTGCGCCCAGCCTGCCGTCGAAGCTACGTCGAATCGTTTCATTTTTTTAGAGGAGAGAGCACGGGGGGGGGGGGGGGGGGGGGGGGGGGAAAGAAGCGCCGTCTCATTTTTATGTTGGAGCGTCGATCGTAGAAACCGCGAGATAATTTGATTCTCGTTATAGCTGTTTGCCTCGGTCCATGTGGCGAGGTTCTTCTGTTAACACATTTGATTTTAATGGAAGGTCCTATTTTGCACCCGGCACTTGTATCTCTTTCGTCTTCTCATCTCCAAGGTGGGCGTAATTATGAATCGGTATTACATTCAAAAGCTATATATGCCTGAGATCAAATTACGGGGATAATGTACGGATAAAGCGTGTAACTCTCAGGACAAGAGACCCCGGCAAACTTTTGCCAAGAATGCTGTTCCGAGGTTTCACGACCATTTTATTTATATGTGCAGGAAGCTTCTTTTTTTGTAACTTTTTTTTTTTCTGCCAGCTGAGATCTTTTTCTCTTGAAAGAGTGGTATGGCAGGGCGGCGTCGTGCAAGAAGTTCGGAGATTACTTTACTTTAATGAGATCTCGAGTGTACTCTTTTCTCCATTCTTGAGGACATGATGCGATTTTTCTTGAATGTGTTGCACAATGCATGCTTTGTCCTGCGCTGTGAAGTCCGAGCAATGTCGTATATATCTTTGCATAACGACAGCCGCGAAGGGAAGTTTTCTTAGGGTGAAGCAATTCGTGACCGGGAATCCATACTAACTTGTCTAGGGTGTGGTATCCAGGTGAGCATGCACGACGGAGAACACGCGGGTCTAAAATGCTGGCGGTGATTCCGACGAACCGGCTTCTGAGCGTTTTGTTGTTGAGAGCGTGTACAATTAGAAGCTTGAGAAAATGAGTGTTGGCAGAATAGCCTGCCATGAAATATTCTGCTGCGTGATGGTGATGTGGCGACACGAATGGCTGATGTTATGGCTATTCGCACTGGGGTATTTACGAACGCTGCTCGTTCTCTCATTTTCTAGGTTATTCGGCACTACCGGGTTGTGCTCGGCGTGCAACAAGACCATCCCAGCCTTTGAGATGGTCATGAGAGCACGCGGCAACGTCTATCACCTGGAGTGCTTCGCCTGCCAGCAGTGCAATCATAGGTGAGCGTAGGAAAAAAAAAAAAGAATTTGATGCGAAGTGTTCCGTGAGTGTTGCCTTCAGATTTTAATGCCGTAATCACGAAGGCGTGGTGCGGCATCCGTGAAAGTTGCTTATATTGCTATGCAGTAGACTGATTGTGTTTGTGGATTTCTTAATGCTGTATGATGCACATTAGCACGAGATCGGCGTGATGCCTATTAGGAATTTCAATCTGCGGTATGTTATGAAAATCATGGAGATTCCTAAAATCAACATAATACCGATACCGCAAAAACTAAACGGGAAAAAGAAAGAACGAATAAGATGTAGCTTTAAAACTGCCTCTAGCTTGCTTAGCATTATTCTTATCTCTCACGCGTGGTAACTGCACTTTGAAAGCAAAGTTCATTGAATCGACTATTAATATTTTGCTTTATATACATTTCATGAATGTTCCTTGCTAGCCCGTTTATGACTGCACTTGTCTGTCGCGTGCGAGATGCGCACGCGGAGCAAATAAAGGGCAGTCTGATGCGGCAGCCTGGTTCGAGGAAGAGCCGGGATTTTTTGATAATTACCTCCCAGTTCTGTGTCGTTATATGCTCTTCGGCACTGAATGATCAGAAGGCTTGATCGCTCGACCATGACGGCTAGCGTTGGAATAGACTCTAAAGAAAAGAACCTTCGTGCTATGGATCCAACAACCTGCTTTGGCGGCACTCCAAGCCACCATTACGATGTTGAAAATGCAAAGTCTCCCCCTTAGATTTCCTCTCGCATATTCCCCTCGAACGTGTTCGGGCTCCTATTACACCACTACACCTAGCGTTTAACCCAGTAAGTTTGGTGTCGCCAGGCAAGAGTCCTTCTCGAGAATAGTATATTCGTACTGTGGTAATACGCATTGCATCTATGCATAAAGCAGGAGCAATCAAACGTGCTAATTGTGCTCGCAGGTTCTGCGTGGGTGACCGCTTCTACCTGCACGAGAATCGCATCCTTTGCGAGTACGACTACGAGGAGCGAATGATCTTCGCTAACATGCCGTACTTCGGCGGCGCCGGCGGCGCGGGGATGCCTGGGGCAGGTGGTCCCCCTCCCATGGGGGGACTTAACCACCACCACGGGCCGCCCGGCGCAGTAGCCGGCGGTCTCGGGGGCCAGCCCAAACGGTTGCCCGGACAGACACCGCCTGTGCCGGGTCCCCCGATGACTGCCGGCGCAGGTGGCCAACAGGTATCCGGCTCATCGGGGACGGCCCCCATGCCCAACGGCACCACGGGTCATCATATTGCCGACGGCAGCGAGCATCTTCCGGGACACCCCGGGGGTCACCCGTCGGCTCATCCCGGAGGTCCCTACGGGAGCCAGCCATCCGGCACGGAGCCAATGCTCGAAGCCAAGTAGTGAACGGACAACGGTGCCGTCTAGCGGGAGTGTCACTTGTGTGCGGCTAGGGTGCGGCGGAAAGGCAGGGTCGGGAAATTCGAAACTTTCCGTAGTTCTGCTTTGTACAGAGTCACGCTCGCTTGCCTTGGAGGTATGGTTCGTCTTGGAACACTCCCGCACGCGCAGAGAATGGAACACCTGTGCCACTCCGTTACATCCGTACAATCTACTTTGGTCACGTTTCGGCGTAGCGTGATGGCTGAGAGCTAAAGGTACACGTTGCGACACGATTGCAGAACTTCAGTTTTGGGTGCCGTATCCTACGATATACTGGGTCATTATTTGTCTGATACTGGGTCATCATTTGTCTGCGCTGCAGTTTTGAAGGTTAAGCACCGTCATTCCAATATTATCCCACTTCTTATCAGCGCATTCGACAAATTAAGCTTGATATTGGCTTTGACGCTATATAAAAGCGCTCAGTATTGCTAGGAACGTGTATTCCGTACACATATCACGAGCCCGCATGGCAATCATCTGCAGACGCTAAGACCTCGCTCCTTAGTTTCCTTCAGTATTAAGTCGCGACTTAACTTGTCATTCTGCTCCATTCGCCAAACATAATTTCTGATATTTAGGGAGCCAACAGATTGTTATATATTGCAACTTTGCGCTCAATCTCTATACCTGATTCCAGAAACTACCAAGCACACAAAATATGACTTCGAAGAATAAGCGTTCAAATTTTGCAATCCCTGCTTTTGAAGAAGCCATTTTAGTCCCTCGTGCAGAACCAGTTCACGGGGAGTGAATTCTGACCATGTCAACGCATTCAGGGCTTAGCTTATATTACTGCTACTTTTTGGTGGCTGTTGTTCAAGCCTGGCTACATCGCTACCAGTTTAATTTTAAAATCTTTCCACTTGTATAGTATTTTGCTCGGATTTGTCTCATGATGGCGTTCTTTTTGTTTGCTGCATAAATACCTTATTCAATGATATGTATGCCGGCCGAAGTTAATTTGGTTCATTTTTGTGTTGTATCACACCTGTACTGCATCACAAGCACTTCAACAAATTCTTTTTTTTTTTCGTTTGGATAGAATTTCATAACGAACGCGCGTTTTTTATAACATACATTTTTTCGTTCTTTTTTTTTTGTCTGCTATGCTTTTGTTTTGTTTGAGTTCTTGTACATTTATGTTGTTGTTGATTTACCTTAAGCGATCAAGGACTGCCCTTGTCATTTAAAACATTCGTACACCTGTCTGCCGCTTCTTTCTATCGTTATTCATTCTGTTTTCTTTTTCTAAATAGTCGATAATGTCTGTATGGCTCTTCTTTCCGTCGTTACGTTTCCTGTGATCTTTTTTTCAAAATAGTCGATATGTTTTTATTTTCGGTTTATTTACTCTCAGTGCATTAGAGTAAAATATGAAGTCTCTCCCTGTGCAATGCGTGGCTTTACGTATCCGCAATAGCCGCGACTGATACCAACGGGCTGATTCAAGACCACGAAAAGCAAGCGAGAAAGCAGATCCACGCTTCTCCCAAATTCGTTAGGTATGACCGAAATGAAGGGCCAAGATTTCAAAACTCAACAACAAGCCCAGCTGCAAGTAGTGCCGTGTACACACGGTCTACATCCTATTTCAGTTCGATGCGGCCACATCCCGCACTGGACCATTTTCTTTCTCTTTTTCACCGTTAGTGCATAATACGTAGTGACTGACTTGTTGGTTCATGATAGAGAGAAATACAGCGCAATAATAACAAAGGCAAGTAACACGGACGCACAGGCGCTGAAAAACCACACTGTTTATAGAATTGCACTGACTTGCGACTAGTCCAAACGCAATACAGCCAAAAGCAACAGCAGCCAACTCACGCAACCATTCATGGCATGTTTATTTTGTTGCTCAAGCCTCTTCCCTCCAATCTAAAACACGTTCATCGTAGGTGGTAAAAACCGCAGCTGTGTTTCACTCAGGTGCACGGACGGCGTGCTGACCCACTTATCAAGGAATTTTGAAATGTCCCGACTTTCTGCTATCACTCCTGTGGTGGTCATAGCACTTGCGCCCGTTTTACTTTTCCTGTTACAACGTTACTACTGCACTGTATTCCTCTGCCCCGTTAGTGCACTCAATAATATTTTTCTGTCAGTTAACAACTTCTCAGTGTAAATCTTATGATCATATTTCGGGAATACATGGACATTAACTGCGTGGTATGACTTACTTTTGCCTTAAGTTATGAAAAGCACGCCGACAATTTATTGAGCTGCCAGCGAACATAGCGGCGCATATAGAACTACCCGGTTAATTAAGCCAGTTTTTCTTTTATTTATTAATTCATTATTTGAACGAAGAGAAATTATTTCAAAATATTATAACAAAAAAAAACAAAGAAAGAAACGGAACGCATCGGCCAATATTTTCTCTGTGAACTGCATTGAAGACTTACAAAATTGAAACCTAACTTTATATTTTTGTTCTTTTTTCTTTCTAAATTCTTGTGATGCACCCTTCATGTTCACATTAGCAGTGTAAATTCTTGCTCAATATTTTTCGAGACGTGCTATTTCCTTACCAGTGTGGCACAGTAATAAAAAATGGTCTTCACTTTCAAAACTCAGTTTTTTTCGGAGCTAAAACAGGTAGTATAAACTGTTTTATATGGTTTCTCCACGAAGAATTTATCAGAGTACGAACGTAAGCTAAGAGATGGTCACGGCAATTTCGAACCTAATCCATCTGAGAATACTGTCGCTATACAGACCAACCACTTGCCTGAGTTATCAAGCACATATGTTTTTGCATCTCTGTTTGCGAGATTCTCTAGTCGCCAAGGCAAAGGGTGAACTGAACTAGACTGCTTGGATATCTGAGCACTAAAATGCGTTGTGCTGAGTTCTCTTTGCAATTTTTTTTTAGTGTTTGCTTGTTTGCTATTAAATGATTACAGGAAAGTCAATTTAGTAAGCAGTGCTCTATGGTTCTTCATGAGAAAGTAACTGCTAATTACTGTGTGTAGTGTCCATGTGGAACGCTGTGTTGGGCCTATGAACTGTAGGTCTAGCGCTGAATTTATTTGTGGGGATGATTACCGGTAATTGAAACTTTGAACATGTAAATAGACGTGAAAGGTGTTTTTCGTGTTCCTTGCATCGCTTGTTAAGTTTCTGCTGCTATTTGCAAGTTTCCGTTGTATTAGCTCACTTTGACCGTTGTTGTAAAAATTGCGCGTGGTGGGGGACGTTGTGTTCGCTACGTCTCACTGGTCATTAAATGATGGTCACTTCCCTCAACACTTGTCCTCTCGTCGTCATGTACGCTAGTCATAAAACGTGAAAAGAAGGAGAACAATGACAATGGTGTAATGTTCCGTTCGGATAAGTGACTGGAAACAACATAAATCAAACGCCTTTCCGCGACACCACTGTAATTATACTCGGTTCTGTAACATACTGAGAGCAAGGTCTTCGGGCCAATAAAATATACTCGTTTCACCAAAGGTGTACCGAGTGAGCTTTACTAAGGCCTTTGTGTCGTTGTTTGTTTCTTCGTTTTTGTTGTATGTGACTGTCGTTGCCCCTCTTAGAAGCCTGATGTAAGCAATGCCCTTTCGTGTGATAGGTCGAATGGCTTAAATCAATACTTGTCCATTAGCGCAACCTAATACCATGGGTTATTGTCGTCTCATCCTGGATGCATTGTCTTTTTCTAAGCAGGAGTTCTTGTTTCGCCGAGAAGCTGAACCTGCTTCATTAGGGGGACGCTGATGTCCTTCTTGGCGGAGTGAAAACAGTGCCGACATCAAAGAACGGTGTTATCTTACGGAAGGTCGGAAAAAGCACTTTCCTGTTGTCCCCAGCAGGGACCGGCAGGAGAATAACAAGCACTTGTGGTAGTGAATTTTAGTGTATCAAAGAGCACAAGATTCCCTTTCTGTGTCCTACTGTGTCTTGATTTCTTGTGATGTTCGCCCTCTCAATTAATCCCAAATTTAGATCACGTCTGATTTAGATAGCGATCGTTTGTAGCAGGGCAACCGAGGAGCGGGCACTGTTTCACTAATTTTCAGACTGAGTACTCACAATTGTGGTTTGGCTTAGCCAAGGCAGAAACGCAGAGCTCAGTTAAGAAGAACCGTGTAATAAAGCTGGCTGATCGGGCTTCCTTCCTCATTCTGCTCATGCTTCAAAAAAAAAAAACAAAAAAAAAAACAAATAAAAAAACGAGTCAGAGTGAGAACGAAAACCGGTAAAGACCATCACTCGTACATAACATCGATGTATGAGTCGAGACTTACGCACAATATCGAGCATGTCAACCTTAATAAAACAATAACCGACCTTTCAGTTCGGACTCAAGTTCTTGGCTAGAAACTGGTAGTGAAAGCGTCGTTCACCGCGAAATATTCAAGACTGTCGAGGAGAGTCAGTTCTCGTAAGATTGCGCGACGTTACACGGATAGTGGATGCTCTGCTTCGTACAAAATGTTCGTGCTAGAATTCTACAGTATATACGCGTTTTCAGAGAGCATATAGCCAATTACTGTTCGATGTCCCCTATGCACTTACTCGGCCGGACGTTATCACTAGATGCTTTGACGCTTTCGAGGGGCCACGGTCTCGATTTCTGCTGCGATGGCAGCATTTCGGTCAAAGCGCCAATGAAACGTTTAAGTGCGCGATTACTTATATATGTCTGTGCGTGTTACATCATTACTACGTGGGCCCTTTCAGTACATCATGTTTTAAGCCTTATTTCACAATTATCGCACGCGAAAAAAACAAAACTGATATACCTGGCAGAAAAACTGACCCACGAGGTGTATCATTAATATGCCCTATGGGGCTAGTTGGTGCGTACAGGCTTCTTTTAGCTCGAATAGAACGATACAGAAACAGAAAATATAGACAGGACAGGAGTTGGACGTGTTGTGCAGGGTGTAGAAATGTCGCATTTACAGTTTTCTCTCCGCAAGCTCAACTTGGTGTACAACGGCAGCATCCGGCTACTTTAATTAGTGCGCTTATGCGTTTGCTCCGTTTGCCTATAATTTTGCGGGCGTGCATGCAGGAACATGCACGAAGCGAATGCGTCTATGCTCGTGTCGAGCAGTTGCTTGATGCCATCACCTGCCCTGCCTAAGTTCAGGTAAGTGCGCTGTCTGATAACGCTTATCGGTTCCTAACCTTTTGTACTATACAATTTGCAGAAGTAAAGGGGGCAGTACAGGGTGTAGGTTTATTGACTGATTTCAGTGAGTAGGAAAGAAGGATGTCATGATAACGGCTCACCTTCGAAATGACGACACTCAAAGAAGCAATTCTAGCAAATCTTGCTTCCCGTGCGAATTGAGCTGACAGCGTGTTCAGTAAAGTCGAAAGTTAGTGTTCATTATTTTGTAAATATAAACAAGTTGTCTTCGGAAAAATGAGAGACGGGTTGCTGGCTCACTTCGGGCGGACACCTTGACCTCGTCGTGGCTGGAAGGGATCAAACAGGGAGTAAAAGAAAGAAGGGAGAGAGAAGCGCCGCAATGCCGAGCCCCGAATAAATTTCGACCGCCCCTGAGAGCTCTCACAGTGACTCTGAACTACGCAGTCGTTGGGTTTGCAAATAAACAACAGCGTGCTGTGCGATGTGAGAGCACAGTGGAGGACCCCAGACGGTCTAAATGCCTAAGATGCTATACACTTAGTTCTCCCTTCCTTTTTTTACTCCCTGCTTGGTCCCTTCACGCATGGCGCAGTTCAGTTATCAAACGAGAATTCAGAAAGTCGTTCACCAAATAGTAGCACCTCGAAAAAGGTGAGATAAGGTGGAAGCACTAATAAACACCTCAAGGCGGAAAGGCGCTCACAGCTATAAAAACAAAATCACACCGCATCCATTGCGGAGACTGGTCGTAAGAAAGAAAGAAAAAAGAAAGAAAAGAAAAGAAAGAAAAGAAAAGAAAGAAAAGAAGCATGCATGCTCATGAACACAATTGTTTTTAATGTTAGTTGTTCAGTCTTGACTACTCGGCGGCAAAGCAGTTAGTGTACAATCACATACCTTCTAGAAGGTTCGCAGGGCGACACGTGATGAAAGTCTACTCTGCTTTTCCGAAGTTTAAGGAACGTTGGGAACGTGTTTGTCAATCCTTCGTTCCAGGCAAAGTTTTAATTTTCGGCAGTCTATGGCTCTCCCGATGCCCTTTCGGCAGCAGAATAATTATTGCTGCGTCTTGGCGTTGAAAGTGAGGCGTTTCTTCTCGCCACCAAAATCCAACTCTTGAAGTTCTGGACGACTCACATCTGTGACTGATCGCCACCTGCACGACAGCAGCACAGTCCAACTTTAGTCAGAGATACGGATGCGTAAGAAAAAAGCGTGTGACATCATCGCCGGTTCGGGCTATTGGAAAGCAACATTAGCATACAAGCCTTATTACTTCTCGCGATAGCAGGAACCTGCTCTGTTATAAAAATTGCTCGGAAGTTTATTATCTTGAAACTTTAACGAGAAAAATACTGCAACTACTTTCAGCTGACAGAAGTCGCACCGTGCACTTCTCTTGCGACACATGGATATGTTATGTGAAAATAAAGAAAAGAAAAGAAAGAAGAAAAGATCCGCTTTTACAAGGCTCTGATCTCATCAATTAGGAGTCCAGCACAAAATAGGCCACTAGGCACAAAACGATTAATGGCTTGCATTTCTTTTATCGGAATTCAATTGCATGTAGGAATTGAGGTCAGGTGATGTCAAATACAACACAAAAGTTACATATTCTCGGTAATTGAGAAAACGATATGTAATACATACATGGCTAGCGAGGCCTATTCCGGTTCGGTGAGAATAAATGTTTACGTAAAATTCGTGTCGTATTCATTTATAACGGGGACAAAAATATATCGTGCGCCATTATGGTGTAGAAATCATAGTTTTAAGCATAGAATTTTTCACCGAAGCTTTCCGATAGCGAGTGCGATGCAATCTTAAGTCTAGTAAAAACAAATACTGCGCCTTAAAGCCACCAATTGAGCAAAGAGGACTGACATCGGCTTAGCTTCATTAATTCGTTAAGTCTCTTGCGCAATTCCATCTTTTAGTGGCAGACAAAAACTAAGAAATTTTATAACTCATCATCCCTTTCCGTTCCTCTTCGTAACCAGTCTATGTTTAGTTATTCTTTTTTTAAAAGGGACACGTGGATGATGCCAGCCAGTAAAACTTTGGTTCAATTACTAGACGCCTTGATGAGTGCTCCAAAAGTTCCTCGCACTAAGAAGCGAAATATGGGGAACTCGGATGTTTGCGTAAAACATATTTTCAAATCAGGCATTAATTTAAACGTCGTTTCGTTCCAGAGAATTCAAAACGCTTTTACGGTGCCGCGAGCCAAATTAGTTTCGACGGAAATGAACAGGCGAACCTCGTCTCATAGCAGCAAAAGAAGACTCTTAGGACAAAACAGGAAAAACACTTCAAGAAAAAGATACGGAACAGTCGAATCAAAAATTAAAACTGACGCGGATGACAAAATGCTTCCCCTTCAAACCTAAAAACAAAACAAAACAAAACATAAAAAAGAGATACCGAAGGACGGCATAAAGTGGAGCCGTCGTATAGTACGAGTGCTTTGCATGGCAATCGGACAAAGGATATAAAATCACAGCGCTACGCTCAGAAAACGAAGGAAACGGGGAAGGAGCAAATTTTTTTGGAAAAGGAACAATATGCGAAGGGCGCAAAAAAAAAAAAAAAAAGAAAGAAAAGAAAACCTGTTTCGCCACATAAGCTATAGCGAGTGCGTTAAAACCAAAGTACTAGCCCCGAGTTGATGTCTTTCTAAAACAGGCTTGATAGAAAATTACTGTCTCCATGCATCCCCCCCCCCCCCCTTTTCTTTTTCTATATCTTTACTTTTATTGCAGCGGTGTTTCGCGGTGCCTCCATTTTTCTGGCTGCTTGTCTCCCTTAACTGCGGCTTTAAGTTCGGCGCTTCGCTTCTTCCTCCTCCTCCTCCTCCTCGCTTGCTGCTGCACTTCGCTCATTGCGGGATCGCCAGCAGAAAAGCCTTGGGCACGCTGTTTGTTGACTCTCCAAATCCTCGTGCGTTTTAATGCGGCCCGCGCGAAGACACTGCTTTGTTCGCTCAGCGCGAGCTTTTGTAATGCGATTGGAATAATAAATCGGGGGAATTGGGACCAGGCGTCAACGGCTGGGAGGGCTGCTTCCTTCTCTTTGTGCCGCCCCTCTCCTTTCTTTTCTGTTCTCTCCCTTATGTCAATTATCGTGGATGTTTTTTTTTTCTTTTTTTTTTCGTGCTCAGTCGTATCACTCGTTTCCCATTTCGCTCTCGATATTCCCTTTCCTTCTTTGTTTCCTGTGACGCAGTGCTTTCTGTTCGTTCCTTCCTTCCTTACTCGCTAATATTCATTTGCAGCTGCAGCGCTCGGTCGGAGACAGTTATTAATGGTCACAGCACAGCCGTTCATTCGCCATTGCTGTCTCTGTCCCTAAGCAGAAACAGTGCGCTCGCCTGCTTTAATAAACTCGAGATGTTTCTCTTTATCGTCGCTGTTATATGGCGCGTTCCGAGGGGGCGGGAAAGAGAAAGCCTTTTATTTTTGTAACCAATGAGCAATTTCTTCGCAAAAAGATCCCGAAGCACTGATAGCGCTTTTATGTTCGCCAAGCGCTCCATCTTAAACGCGCTAAAAAGACAAAGAAAATGAAGTGCAGCGATGACTCTTCATGAAGAAAAACTGCGTTCTCTCTATGAATATTCCGTTTCCTTTCTTTTTGTTCGTCAACGTCATTGAGGGCGCGTGCTTTTATTGCTGGGAGAGAAAACTTGCTCAATGTCAGTAATAGAATATTAAATAAAGCGCGGGGATTGAGAAAATGAAAGAGATTATGCGGTCTGTCCTTGTCGGAGAATACTATGTAAATATGGGCCGCATTAAGGAGGAATCCGCGGCAAAATCGTTATTGCCAACTTTATTGTATAAACAGAGCTTTGCTGCGGAGCCGGGTTATTAATGGGACGTTTAAGAAAACAGTCGTGGAGTCCGTGAAAAGCGCCTTCCGGCACGGTAATGCCCAATAGCAGATTTGCCCTGATTAAATTTACTGCAATGTTGAGCTACACATTGAGTGCGCCTTCTGGCGCTCATATTTGCTACATCGTAGTGCTCTCTCCGACAATTTCTTATTCCTGTCATGATAAAACTCTGAATTCAATAAAGTGTCGATTTTTTTTTTTTTTTTTTTTTTTTTTTTTTTTTTTTTATGCGGTGGTAGGGATGTCCTCGTATCGAAATCCTGGTTTCGGTCGCAAGATTATTGTCAGGCTGCTTGTTCAAGCTGTGATTTGTAGGCCACTCAGCAATGCGGTAATAGGTCTTTTCAATCTCTCTTCGTTATGTACGATCGTATTTATGTTTGCTTCCCCTCTTAAGCCGACGTCATTAAAAAATACAGGGCGTTTATGTAACTTGCGCCACCTATTTATTAACAGCAACTGCAACTGGGCGAAATTAATGTCAAATCGTTTGACCTGACGTGGAGCACCTCGGAGTACATTTTTAATCGAGCCCTGTTAGATTATTACCCAGGAGTAGTTACGCAGATATTATGATAAGTGTCTCGGCGAGGTGTGAGGGATTCAGAAACAAGCAGTCCAGCCTTTTATAACGCCATACTTGCAACGTGATCAACGTTTGCAGGTTTTATTTATTTATTTATTTATTTATTTATTTATTTATTTATTTATTTATTTATTTATTTATTTATTTATTTATTTATTTATTTATTTATTTATTTATTTATTTATTTATTTCCTTTATTTACAAGTAACGCTGTATGGGGTAGGAGACACTGCATGAGTCAGTGCAATACACATAAGAATATCGTTTCAGCGAGTAAAATGAAAATGAAATACTCTCATGAACTCCTCAATCAGAAAACCGCGTAAAGAACCCTCAAGGGCATTCTGTAATTCGGTGGTCACTTTAACGAAGAAAATTTTGACGCATTCTAAAATGTTCGAAAAAGCGCAATATTCGGGGTACGACTGCGTCGTGTTATGAGCGAGGGATCATAAATGAATGTGATAATGGTAGCTACTGGACTACCTTATAGAACATGAGACACGAATCAAAGTTCATACGTGCGACAACAGTTCAATGGCTGGAACAATAAATCATTAACATGTGACGAAGGTGAACCATTCAGGTCGTATCAGGCATAAAAAGACGCAACTGCGCTGTTTTGCATAGATTGCAGCTTGTCAATGTGACGAGCGCAATGCGGAAACCAGACAAGCAACACATATTCAAGAACGGCCAAAACGAGAGATTTGTAATAAATTAACTTGTTTTCTGAGTGTTTTAGTGCATGTAAAGTATGCGTGTTAATTTTAAGCTTGTATTTAGGTTTGAAAAGCCTGCGAAAAATAGAAAAACGAGAACCAACACTTCAATAGGCCTTGGGCGTTTGTATTGCAGCGCTTCCTACCGCATTTTGAACGAACGACACGTGCACCGCTAAATGAGCTCAAGTGAGCGACCAGTTCTAGATTCTGTGAGCTGCGCAATAATACAGATGAGGAACACGGAAGCTATCTTGAACAACGCGACTTCTAAACTTTTTCTCCGTCCTGCTATATTTTTTATATATTATAGCGCTATAAAACTTCATCCGTACGAACTGGCTTTCAATGGCTATTTTATCACTCAATCGAAGATCACTGCAGACAACTCTCGTGTTTATGACAGATGCACTGAGACACGTTCAAGACTTGGCTGGCAGTGGCATCGACAACCAACGTGCAGACGATGAGTGCGCAGACTTCCTTTGCTCAAAACGCGCTGGGTGGCCCTGGACTGGGTAGCGCAAGAGCGGGACCACGTGTTTTTTTTTTTTCCTTGTTTCTTTTTTTACGTTTTGCGGTCTTTTCTTAGATATATCAATCAGTATTTCTTAATGATTAAGTACATTGCGTTCGTTACCTCTACATGCAGAACCATAGAGCTCGTCCGAGAGTTGTGGGAGGGGTTCATGTTGTTAATACAGTCATGAATGTTCTTTAATACTCGCAAAAATTACCATGTAGTAGATGTGCTGAGGCGACAAAATGAATCGGCTGCTTTTGACCTCACTTTAAAGCTTACTGAAACGCTTTTTGTCATATAATAACTTTTACAAAATGTTTAACATGATTATTATAAGCTAATAAAACAACTAACGCAATGTAAAAGCATGGTGAGAAGCGTCACAGTACCGCAGACAATGGATCGTAAGTTCCTCGCAGCTGTTGTTGACCACTTCCCGAAAGCGAAAGTGTTAAAGAATCCTTTGTTCAGAAAATTATACATCGACATTGCAGAGCTCAGATGACAGATCTTATCTGGTAGGAGCTGCCAACTCGGGTACCTCCTTTAACACGGGAGTCGAGCTCTCCGCGACCTTTGGATTTCGAGTCAGACACTCTATCCGTAAGCCACACAGCCACCTCTCTACGTCTGTACGGATTTTTTTTTATCTATGGCTAGTGATCTTTCACACAACGTGGTAGCTTGCGATTGTGTGATAATGAATATGTATGAAATAATGAAGGCACTAATTAAGGAATTAATTATTAAGCGAGAAACAAAGTGTATGTACGCGAAAGAAGATCCGCAAACGAAATCGTATGGATGATAGCCACTGATGCTGTCGCGTCATAGCCTCAAAGCTGGAGCAAAGGCCACCCCAAGAGGACTGGATCATCGTCATCACCAGTTCCCATATATTGGGTTTAAATAAATTTATTTCTGTTCTTCCTAAAGTGTCCTCCAGTGTGTTTTTTTTTTCTTATCTTTAGGTACAACTTGCTTGAAGTAGTCTTTATATGCAGAGCTTACAAATACTAGTAAATACACGCAATGGTGCAGCTATTAATTCCTTAAAGTTGCCTTGTAGTGGGAGCTCTGGGCGACACGCGAGAAAAATCAAATAAAGTAGCCATGTACGTCACATCAAGCATATGTCAGTGAAAATAGGAAATAATGCGGTAAGAAAAGATAGAAATGGGAGGGGAGAGGAGGGAAGGCGGAGATGTTAGCCAGAACGGCTTCCAGTTCCTACACTGGGGAAAAGGGATAAAGGCATTAAAGAGTTGAAGAGGAAAGAGACAAGCCGGTGGCTGTCAGGTAAAAAAAAAAAAAAAAAAAAAAAAGAAAACAGTACTATGTATGCATTTAAGGCAGTCAACTGTGGTGGCCACAGACCGAAGACCTTATCCGCCGTTAAAGGACAAGGATCAACGCGGTCCGGCGCACAACGCAACTTATTTCTTCCACTCACAAATGCAGAACATTCACACAGGAGATGTTCAACTGTTTCTTCACAGCCACAGTTTTCACAGGCAGGGTGGTCAGCCGTTCCAATCTGGAAAGCTTTAGAGAATGGCAAGTTTAGGGCTCAAAGAGGTATTAGAATTATCACTACGAAACTAGGTGTTGACACAAAAATCTGTCTTCTGGATAAGCCGTAACGTGGAGATGAAATAATGGTGCGTTTGTTTGAAAAAAAAAATGACTATACTAAGAACTGCAGACCCTGAAGACAAAGCAAACAATGTGCAGGCTTTTGTAGCTCAAAATATTTAGTAAAAACTGAATGAGCGTCATTTTTGCTTCAACGACCGCAGCATAGGTGGCAAAACTTTGATAATATGCAAGGCAAAACTATTCACAAATGGGTTAGAGAGAACCCAACCGTTTGAATTCTATAGCTCGTTTGAACGTTTTGTGGCGTAAACATTTTATTCAATTCAAATATTGTATTATGGACATTCAATTCTCGTATGCTTACAAGTAATATGCAAATGCGAAAAAAATTGGATTTTGCGAGCTTTGAAGCACGGAGAATGGTAAGTTCAAACCGCGAAGCGGTATAGAGGTGTCACTATGAGACTAGGTAAGGACCCAAACGTCTGGGTTTTGGATAAGCTTAAACGTGGAGATGAAAGAATAGTGCGTCTGTATATACAAGAGCTGATACAATAATTCAAAATACAATCAATAAAGGTACAGATGAGTGTGAATAATGTATTTAAAATAGAGTAATGGCATCGTTTTAGAGAAATAAATTCCTCAAGAGTTTTTTATCCTGAAATCTGAATGTGAATGTTTATTATTGAATAATCTTCTCGTTGTACAAGAAGAAAAAGAAAAGTAGCCAGAAGGCTATGCATAATAAGAGTTCGTCTCAAGAGGAATTCGAGTAGTTGTACGCTTGGAAGTTGGCATGAACTTGATTTCGCAGTGGTGATAGGAAGCCAATTCGATAGTAAGGCCATGTTCAGAGAAGCACCTACTATAGTTAGAGAGTTAAATTAGGCTTGGATTGTAATATTTATTTGTATATTGTCATTCTTCAGTGATGAAGTTCATTTAGAGTGTACTTCTCCATTAAAAGCCTGTTTCGACCAACCCTCGTGCCCTAAGCCAAATTGCTAAAAACTTCGCTGAACCAAGTTTATACCTTAAAATACATTTTAAAGCAGTGTGCTTGTATACGATGTTGAAGGCATCACACAGAACGCTGCGCGTGGTCGGTACGTTTTCGACCGAGGCGTTTTCAGTCAGCGGGTCACTGCAAACTCTTTTTAATGCTTGATATGACCTCAAAACTTTCTAGTGTTTATGTGCTCGTGGTCAATATTACCGAAACATGGCTTTGTAACTTTTTTTTTTTTTTTTGCTATGAATGATCACAGCCACGCGCAGCTGTTTCTATATGATGTTCGAGATTGCCGAACTTACTCATGACGTTTAACTGCAGCGCTCTACTGACAGCGTTAAATTGAGTTCGACAGAAAATACTTGTGATTCTGTTCTTCGGCGACCGCCGAGAACACTTATTGCTGCCGACACCGCCGAGTTCAATTTAGTTCAGACGTGGGTGTCGATATACAGCGGAGGCCTTGCGTCGCCAATACTCAATTGCCCTTGATGACAGCAAAATAAATAAATAAACAAATAAATAAATAAATAAATAAATAAATAAATAAATAAATAAATAAATAAATAAATAAATAAATAAATAAATAAATAAATAAGGGTAGAAATATTTCTTTTCTAGATGCTGTTTAGCGGATCAGTCGTGTCCTTAGGACGTGTCATGCTCCCGAAAAAGGCTGCGGGAGGAGTGAAGAAAGCGGGTTTTTCTATAGCCCTTTTTGAATCATTTAGATGCTCGAGAGTAGACCACAAAAAAAAAAAAAATGCGCTATCGGAAAGCGGTGCGACATAAACACTGAATAGCGAAAGTCGTAGTGTTTCAAAGCTAGGCGACTCGAGCCACTGGCTGAACTTTCCTTTGCATGCGTGTTGGTCGTACGGTGGAAAGAAGGGCATCTTTAACCCATTTACATGTTCATCAGTTTTTCTAAACCACGTAAAGGGCGAAACATTCCTTATTAACAGCCATCAAGTTTAAAAAGCACCATGTGGTAACGTCTAAATTCTTCTTCTCACGTGCGTAGCACATATGTATAATTGTTCTGCAGTTACCTCTCGTGGCAGTACAAAAACTACACGTTCCCGGCATATCGAACGACACGACTCGAGCGCAATTATTTTTATCACTTCTAGATATTTCCAGCCGTCTTCGACGGGAGCCTATAGGACTGCTAAAAGCTAGGGATTAACCGTTACAAGCCATTACTGCTTCCAGCAAACCTTCAGACAAGTTAACCGCGATGAAGGAGCGCTCGAAAGAAAAACACACCAATTACCTGAACAGCACAACGCGACCGCCGGTATGGTAACCTTCAGTCACCCTAGTGGCGCCATTCGTCACGCGCCTAAGTTAGGGAGCTGTGGCTCGAGGCGGAGGTGTACTCCGTTCAGACAGCGCCGCTCCGGCAGCACTGGCGACGCACCGAGCGCTCAGTTGTTAGTTTAACACGAGGGACGCAGCGCTCGGCGCTAGTGGTTCCTTGCTTCAACCCACTCGCTTGGCAGCGCACGCCTCGGGGAGGCTGTCTCCAAAACTAAATTATTACCAACAGCCGGGGCGTCGCTTTCCGCGACGGCTGCGCGCTCGCTTTGGAGAGGAATCACTGTTTGCTCAGACAAAGCGAGCAGCGTCCGAGCGCAAATGGGATTAGCGCGAAAGCGCTCCCTGTTCGTTTGAATAAATTTTACAACACGTGCGCGCACGCGCTCAGGGCCGCTCACATGTGCGCTCCTCGCTGGCCCGAGCAGTTTTCTTTCGGACTCTTTCTGCCCCCGGGCCGGGATCGCACGCGGCGCAAAACCTGTTCCACTATACAGGAGCCCTATGCGACGCCCGATGTTGATTACGACCGCCAGACACATTCCAGCAAGCCGTGGACCTTGTTTTGTGTGTTAAAGTTGACTCAAACGCCGGGTGCCGCACGAATAACTGCAGCGCCCACCGCAAATATTCTCTTTCCCATAACCATTATTCTTTCCGCTTTGAGAACCTGCTTTTCCTTTTTCCTTCTGAATTGCTATTATATAAGCTGTGCTCGGAGGGATGCCCATTACCCCGTCCTGAAAACACAGCACTGCCGCATCTAGTTCCTGAATGCCGTGTAGTGTCTGAATGCCTGCATCTCCCTGGAGGCATTCCGTCTGTCACCTGAAGTGTAGCTGTCCCTAAGCATTTTAGATACGGCTTGCTTTTTCCTTTCTAACTGAGTGCAACCGCTCATTAATGCAAAAGCAGTCCTTAGGATAGTCGATCCTCTCTGCAAACACACCTTCGTTCCTTATGGGTCAGAGCACGGAACAGGGGTGAGACAACACTAATCAGTTTCATTTAAAAAAATTTAATTTATGAACTTCTGTGGCAATGTTCACCCAGAGCACACTGCATACGTAGCGGAATCAAAAGAACATGCCTGCGTAAAGCCTCGAGCTGTTCTGCATCGGAAACGGGCTCTTTCTGATATGCTTGTGACTGACTGCAAAACTTCTGTACGACCAGTAACATATTTGCAAGTCAACAGGAAAATAATCACAGACTGAGTGTGTTCTTGATTTTTTTTAAATTCCTTATTTCTTTGCGATTTCCCAATTTAAATTTTTGGTCTGTCGTGAAGGTGAAGAGCTAGTCAAATTTCCCGCCCTATTACATATTTGTCGATATTGATAAAGAATTGGGAAGGAGGGGGAGATGGGGGGCTCAATCCCTCATGAAATGCCTAAGCATCGTCGTGTATCAGAATAAATCGCAACCTGAGGAAATACGAAAATGCCTATTTTCCACATGAGGTATGCCGGATGAATATCGGGTGACATGATTAAAAAGGAAGGATGGCAAGACGTGAATTGGTAGGTCAACGCTTTATTTTAATCATGAACGTGTGATGGATGGTAGCACCTGTAACGCTGCCAATATCCGCTCAGTCTATACTTGATTCAAACGCCATAAAGAAGATATGAAACAGTGACAATATCACCGTCAACGCACGTGGGTCTGTGCTTCAAATCTACAAATTCGGGACAAACACTTTTTCAGAGGGTAGTAGTTAAAGAACGTAATTTCGTCACATATCGCGAAATTCCAGGCGAACAACCAATCTAACCGCGTATCTCCCCTCGGGGGATTCAAAATTGTTTTCTGTCAGCATTTCTGTTCCCGTCAAAAAAGTTCACCATTAGTTTTCTTTGCCAATCTCTGGCAATCTATAACCTGTGGATAGACGAACTTTAAAAGAAAGGTTCTGCTCCACATTGGCATATTCGTCTATTTCATTCAGTAATAATTCATGAGTATTCAACAATATCTGACCGTTTCTTCATAATTAAAATTGATTCCCAAGGAAGCTTGACTTGGAACAGTGGGGAACAGGAAAGCCTGCAACCATCTGATTCAGGTCCGTGATCAAGACCCGTGGTCCTGAGCTCGTCGCTACACGTTCGTTCGGGAGCGCTGCAATCTAGCTTAAGTCCTTCTGCAAAAAAAAAAAAAAAAAAAGAACTTTTGGGAGAGCTGACAGTATAGTACCCACTGACTACATTCGAGACATTCTGTTCCTCGCAAAACAACAAAACACTGGCTTTGGCATCTTTTGCCTGCACTGAGACAAAAGCACGGACAAAGGTCATGTGTTCTCCTGTGCCCTTTGTGTCAACGGAATAGTATCACATTACGGCGACACAATGACCTCCAGGGGTGTTGTGCGCCGACAAAAGCAAATACTAGACCTTTTCTTTATGCGATTTTACCTGCAATTTCTCCCATTGTTTTCCATTGTGACACCGGTGTAATTGATCTGATCGCTTTCTCTGGGCCTTTCGAAAAGAGGTGTTCCCAGTGTCTACTCAGCAATTCGGGAGAAAACAGTCCGTGCTTTTCTGCAAATGCTCTTTCTTCTTAAACATGGAGGGTGGTGAGATGAGCTTTTTAATTGGTTTTTACTTGCATGTAAAGCTTCGAACGTCATGTGGACTAATTAAGTAGCACGGGCAGATGGCAAATAAATTTTTTAAGAACGCTATCGAATTACTAAATAAACACATGCTTAAAAACATCAAAATGACACATATCAGCGACACAGATAAAAAAATCGACAGGGGCACTTAAGAATGCTTACATGTCATTATCATCATCATCAGCCTGACTATACCCACTGCAGGGTGAAGGCCTCTCCCATATTTCTCCAATTAACCCGGTTCTGTGCTAGCTGCATCCACTTGACCCCTGCGAACTTCTTAACCTCATCCGCCCACCTAACTTTCTGCCGCCCCCTGCTACGCTTTCCTTCCCTTGGAATCCAGTTTGTTACCCTAAGCGACCATCGGTTATCCTCTCATCGCACTACATGTCCTGCCCATGCCCATTTCTTCTTCTTAATTTCCACTAGAATGTCAGTAACTTGAGTTATTTCTCTGACCCATTCTGCACGCTTCCTATCTCTTAATGTTACCCCTACCATTTTTCGTTCCATAGCCCTCTGCGTTGTCCTCAACTTAAGTAGAACCCTCTTGGTTAGCCTCCACGTTTCAGCCCCATAGGTGAGTACAGGTAAGATGCAACTGCTGTATACTTTCCTCTTGAGCGATACCGGTAATCTGCTAGTCATAATCTGCGAGTGCTTGCCAAATGCGCTCCATCCCAATCTTATTCTTCTTATTTCCTTTTCATGGTCCGGATCTGCGGTTACTACCTGTCCTAAGCAGACATATTCGCCTACTACTTCCAGTACTTCCAGTACATGCTTACATGCGTGAATGCGAAAACATCCTAGTCATACAGGAGAAATGCTTGCGGGTGAGACTTTCGACAAGTATTCAAGTTCTTTCTGCTGGCTATTTTTCTTTTCTTTGTTTTTTCAATGTATATGTTTGATGTAGTTCACTTAGGGAGCCACGCTTCACACAGTATTTGGGAGCCGCCGTATTCGACGAAGCCTCACGTGGAAAGAATACATACATGTATAGTTAGTTTGAATCACACTCGAAAGTTGGCATCAAACTTAACTAGCAGTTGCATGCTGTATTCAACGAGTGATCGTATGACACCTGGAGGGACGCTGTACAAGCCTTGTACAGCATTCCGGGAAGTGTCATACTATTACGGTTGCGTCATAATTTTGACACGAATGCCAGGAAAACTGTCGCCAAATAGAAGCTGGCCATTGGTGAGTATACTATATAGATAAATGGCATAGGACTGGTAGGAGTGGCGCGGGTCTTTGTAACGGCTGGGTCTGGATGTATCCAAGTTATGCACCTTATACCATATCATATGGCCACTTGAAGCCGGCTTATTTTCTTATCCCCGGTTAAGTGGAGAAATATGGGAGAGGCCTTCGCCCTGCAGTGGGTATAATCAGGCTGATGATGATGATGATGATGATTATTATTATTTTCTTATCATGTCTTCTCTTTTCTGCAGTGCACAAGCTGTCATCTCCCGTGACTGCCGACGTCGCCAAAGGTTTTTCTTTTTTTTTTTTTTTTTGATGGGGCGCATAACTGCATCGCATTAAAGATTACTGTCCCTTTCGTAATCAGGAGTAGGTCATGCAATGGTTTTAACGCGAAACCCTTTCAGTTCAGTTCAATTTATTTGAACTCAATTTAGTTTCATTGGTGGCGTGCATAGCAATTACGAGCAGAGAATTTTTCAGTCACTAGAAAATAAATTTCATGGCTTTTAATTATTATAATACACTGCTAAGGACTTCTCAAGCATATAAAACGTTAAATCCATGCAGCTATTACATTTCACTCGCTTACTGATTACAGATAATATAAATAATTTAACAGGAGATGTTTCGCAAAATAAAAGGTTGAGGCGTAAATACGTTCTTGACAGGTTTCTCACGTCATCGATTGTGTAACACAAAGTGAACAAAACGAAGCAAAATGAACAAGGTTTGATGGGAAGCCTCAAAATCGGCTAGCCAATTTTCTTTTTTGTTTCTTTTTTTGTTTCTTTTTTTGCCCTGTATTCTATGAGAATCCCATCTTCCTCTCCTCTCCATCCCGCAGATATATATATATATATATATATATATATATATATATATATATATATATATATATATATATATATATATATATATATATATATATATATATATATATATATATATATATATATATATATATATATATAAGTTGAAGAAATTTCAAATTGTCACGGAAACCTTGAGTGAACAAATGTAATCAAGCTATTTCTCCATAGAAAGGTTTTTGTTTTCGGCTGGCGGTCCTAAAGCGGATGAAAAATCAATTCTCCTGAATGCATTGTAAACGAATGGCATTTTTTTGTTCACCGTTTTCAAGCTTGAGCTTGCGTTTGGCGAAAAAAAAAAAATTCGTGCATTACATATACATTCAGATATCAAGACAAGGCCAGCCTTCCAGAAGCTGTAGGGTTTAGGGGGAGGGAAAATAAAATTTATACCTGAGCATCTGAGCTGAGCGAAACAAATCGTCAAAGTTTTTCTAACAGTTACACAAGCAAACCCTTTAGCTTGGAACGTTGAAAGTAGCTCAGAATGAAAAAATGAATACGATGATATAATTGTCGCGGTAAGGTGGCCAGCGTAACGCATGATATGCTAAAGTTGCTATAGTTTTTGTTTAGCCGTTCAGGCGCAAACATTTATCACAAGCAGTCATTTCTACAAACAACGCAAGACGATAGCTTTATAGTCACTAGAGCCACTCGAAATCATATCGCGCGCTTTTTCGCTGCTCGCCGTGTAGGCGGATAGGTTGACGCCTATCCTGTATCTGTTGGAGATGAAAGTTTTACCACCACCACCTTGCTGACCTGCCCTTCTTCGTATTCATAGTGAAGTGCAGTCTTTGTTAAAAGTTCAGAGCACAAGGGGTTTGCTCGTAATTCATGTACTAGAGATCATTCAGCATTCGTGGAAGGCCTGCCCATAGAGACGACAGGATCATTGTATTTTTTTTTTGTTTTTTTTTTTTTTTTACTTGTACAAAAGCTTGTACGCTGCGAATGCATTACGAGTCACGTTGTGTGACTCGAAAACCAATCCCTTAGGACTGTAAACTTTTGACAAAGGCTGCGCGCCAACCTTACACGGTAGCCATACGTGTAACGACCTCGCTCCAGTTGCAACCAATCACAGGTTGCGCATATCCTTCAGCCATTCCTCCATCCATGTCAGAAACCCTTCTGTTCATGGCAGCCTCCATATGGGCTTTTCTCACGTAGCCATTTACCGAGTTCTTCCTCTTCAATCCATGTGGAGATGCTTATTCAGTCGAAATTTCAATTCAATTCAATTTAATTAATAAAGGTTAATAATTCATTTCGGTGTAGAAATAAGGTCTTGCGGCTGATACTTTAGGCTACAGGTTAGAGTGCACGGCTCCATGACTTCAGTCCTCTTGGCTGCAAAAAGAACGATGTACAATTTTCAAGGGCATTGAATCGCATTATGTGGTGACAATGTGATGGCATTAACGTCCGCTCGGTCTGCTTGTTGTTCAAGTAGTTTAATTTCATGGGAAAGATTAAAGTGCGTTTGAAAGCTTGCTTGACAGGGCACCAACACCGCGTCAAGAAATCCTCCCGTCACTCTGCCGATGCCGCACGTAATGCAAGGAAAAAAAAAAAGAAAAAAAAAAAGACGAGCAGATGCACGGGCAAAAAGAAGTAAAAGGAAGACTAAGAAAGACTTCAGCTACAAATGTAGACGATTTTAACCCTCCTGAACAATTCTATGTGAATTATGTAGTTAATAGAATCTGTTGTGCTCTTTTTTTCTCAGAACTCGGTTTTATCCTGTTTCGGCTGACGCGAGCATTAGTAAACTTTTCTCCCAAATACTTATTCTTCATATATTGGGCTGCGCAATGAACCACGAAAAATGAAATTGAGCGAAAACATTGATTATTGTTGAATTTGTTTTAAAATATTCCTTATTGAAACCATTGTTTCGATAATTATGCCATTAAAAACCACAACTGATATCGTGATTATTTTGGTTCATTGAACAGCTCATATTTCTATGCAAATAAGTGCAAAAACAATTTTTGTTGTGGCGTGGTATATAAGAGTTGTTATTCCTGGCGTGGCATGCATATTTGGTACATCTTTTTTTTACTATAAGTGTTAAATTGTTTCGTGTAAAAAATTTCTAGCATTACAATTAAAACATCCTTCTTTAATATAGACCACCAATTTCTTCGTTATATTTGATATTAAATTATTTTTCTGGAAAGTAACCTCGTAAAGCAAAAACCTTATATGGTTCATGAGACG
This sequence comes from Amblyomma maculatum, assembly GCF_055883805.1. Lineage (NCBI taxonomy): Eukaryota > Metazoa > Arthropoda > Arachnida > Ixodida > Ixodidae > Amblyomma > Amblyomma maculatum. The sequence continues at coordinate 34,568,318 of NC_139347.1, read as the reverse complement.
AATTTCTGTCCTCAAAACCTGCCACCGAAGTTGTCCGAATGAGGTGGCACTTGAAGTTTTGTGAACATCCTCTTCTGTGGCATGATAGTGTCAACAGGTTTCAGATATCGAGAGAGAAGGTATAACCAAAGGTTCTAGTCCTAAACTGAGGTCTGTGAGTTGAACTCCGGGTAACGTCTAGGGTGTACGCCCCAGGAAATATCGCCGGTTCTAGTCACAAAGAAAATCGTTGGTTCGACTGAGGTGGTCGCAAGTTTCCAGTCCTAGAGTATGTCGAGTTCCTCGCTCGCTTCACGGCAACTCTGGTGCCGTTCGATTCTCATGGAAAGTCCTGGGTTCGAGTCGGTTGCTCGCGTCACAAGTGTGACACCAGCAGTTGTAGAGCCGCATCTGGCACGTCCATTCACTCTTAGGGCATCACTAACGGTTCTCGATGTGACGCCAGATCTGTCGTCTATCATATCGAAGTTGTGATGCATGCACCGTTCGTTGTGAAGCATTCCGGATGGTGTCATACTGGAGAGTACCTAGTTGGTATGCCAATATATGATCTAATCACCTCACTACGTCACGTTACCAAGCGCAGTGTGCGTTTTCGAATCTAGCGGTGCTGAACAAGCGAGCTTTTGCATTCGTACAGGTAAACGGTCATAACACTCTCGAAAATATTTTGCTATAACTGTTCATCATGACAATCGGCTCGCTACTCGCTACGACGACATTCGCTCATCAGCTACGTCAATGTCCTTCATCACCTCGTGTTTCATTTTCCCAACTCTCTGATCTCATTTATGATCGCCTGATGACCACCCGCTCTTCTTTGTGACAGCCCGTTTCCCACACACGGTTGACCGCCTACTCCGCAAACTAAAGGAAGTTTTGTGAATAACTATCTCTCTGCGTTATAAATTACTAAAGGTCCCATCCACGTTCTCTTCTCAGCCCTGCGCCCCTAGCTTAACTTCAGATACATTAGTGCCATGCACCACTGTGCCCATAATCTCTTCTCGTCGTGTGCATAAAATTTGGAGAAGGCTTTGCGCTTCACAGAATTAAACTGTGGTGCTTCCCTCCAACATTCATTTAGGGTTCTGCGGTTTCTACTGCGCAGTAGTTTCGCGGATGTGGCTTTTAGAACAAATAATGAAAGCAAAATGATGCTCCCAAAAGTTATTAAAATCAGGGTACAAATATTCCCTACTGAGAACTGCGTGGGGCTATGCTCTAAAATGAGTCTTCTCTGCCAATTTATCGATTGATGTAGCATACAGCCCACTCAGCGCCGAGTGGGCACCAAAAGCCACGCAGTACGAATATTGCGCTGACAGGCTGACGTTTCTTTTTTTCTCTCTCTCTGTCTTTCTCTATCGCCCTCAGCTTCCAGAATTCATAAAGAGCTTAATTCTGGCGTACGAAATTGCTTAATAATCGCTCGCACGGCTCCCCTACTGAATTATGTTTTAATAAAAGCTTAAGGGAACGCGCGCCAGCTTTTTAAGGTATCGCCTTGCCGAGGCCCCAATTGAGGCCAGGCACTTCGTTTTTAATTAAGCGTTCACTGCGCAGGTTGCGGAGCTGCTGAAGGAGATGTCAGACCTAGTGTTCACTGCTGTTGAGATTCATTAATTCATTTTTTTTTTTTTTTTTTACTCTACGATCCAGATTGAATCGCGCGCTTTTCAAAAAGGTTCCCTCCGTAGGCAAATTGTCCTTAACTGCTGTAATCCTCTTCTGCCCCAGCACTCGCCCGTTCCATTACTCCGAAAAAGAAAGAAAATCTTGAAAGCGTAGAGCTAATGTTGGCATTCTGTAGCTTGTTGAGCGCTTTCTCCGGCATCATAAAGCGTACTGGGTGTGCCTGTGCGTGTTAACGAAGAAATTTCAGGGGAAAAAAACGTGCACGTGAATGCGTTAAGAGAAAAGTTCAACGAAATTTTTCGCCCATACAGAGGCGACAAGTACGAGAGGTCGGCAGCAGCGGCGAAAGGCTCTTCCGATCTTTCAACTTCGGGAAATTACCATATTGCGAATTCGTCTTCAAGTTTCCACGTGCTCAGCGAAAAACTGTGCCGCCATATAATATTCGGCGATCAACGATTATTTCTTATTTTTTTCTTCGCTCCCTCGTTCCCCCTATTGGCATTCTCGCTTTCTCGATTTGCATGTTTCGTTTTTCTATCTTCCTCCCCCGTCTTCTCTTTTATCCCTTCCGCCGTGTTGCATGTTTCGGCCTAACCCTTCCAGTGCTCCCTTGTGGCACAGCTGAACGCCGTATGCTGTGCTCTCGCTTTGCATGAGTTCCCGCTTTTTGCAAGCGGCACGTTTGTCATTATTAAATCTGCTTCCTGATTTCTCAGTCTCAAAGGGACGGGGCGTGTCTTTTGTTCTCCGCATTGGAGCTTTTCAGCTGTTCCCATTTTTTAGCAAACTTGAAAAGGCCGAACAGAAGATATGTAACTGCTTTGTCTTACTTTTGTGTTCAATAGCATTATCTTCATATACGTCTAGAATTCTGTACCTGAGTAGAGACATTTGTTAGAATGGTTCGTTCCAATATTGTATTCTATCATTTTGATCAAGATTTGACCGTCGGTAGTATTTAGCCTCTACGACAAACACATCAGTGTCGATACGTGAGGGACTTAAGCCCGCAGTACAACAGTAAGATGTAAGTAAATGTTGTTGCTTTCTTATAGGAAACTATTACGTTTTGCTCATTGCGCGCCTTCTACCTACAAGGAAATTGCTTAAATAGATGACCGTACATGGCATTCAGGCCGATATGCAAAGTAATATAAGCCCAAGGAAAGCTGCACCTAGCGAAAATGTAGAGACACTTGAGCATCGCCTTTACGGGTGCCCACGATAATATGAATGGCTACCATTTGCGGCTTCTCTTGTGGATCGCTCGCGCATATGGCTTTGCATTTTGCTTAATCGCTAATCGCTTATTTTGTGCCTCAGCTATCTCGCTCATTTTTATTAGCGCACAGTCGCAAGGTACTCAGTTAGGTGTGGGACCAAACGGCATAAATGTCTATAGCCTCGCTTTTACCAAGGGACACGGACGCGTCTGCGTGGTTTAGGAGTAGATCGTCTAACTAATCGCCTAAGGGGTCTAGAAGGAACAACTCATCCCGCCTTAAATGCACATAACCCTCCCCCTGGCCTCCTGTCAAGCAATAAGGTTTCGTATTCTGTCGGCTCTATACCATCGCAACATTATTAGACAAGAAAGTTGCACTCGGACAGGAGGCAGTGACGACCATCTCTCGCGTGAAGATGAATGAGTTTCTTCAGAGCGATTGTATAATAGACAGCTAGGCATCGGGGTACTGATATAAGCCGGGGATCTGTCGCGACAGCAGCGTCCTCACAGCGCCTATGACGACGCCGTGCAGCCAAATTAAGTTGTTTTTCTTTTTTTTTTTTACCGCATCTGTGCTACGCTCAAGTCTGTCCTTGCCGACAAAAGACAAAAGAACGCTCGCGGGCTCAATGATTGATTAAAATATGCCAGGTGGTTTCCTTGTGTCAAAGTCCCATTAATGGCACCTCAAACTGCTCATATTTTCATCGTCCTGACCGTAAACGTCACGCCAGTGTGCCAGAGTTGACGGCACATTCTTGATTATAAAGCATCAGACCAGATAAGGAGGATAACACAGGGATTATTCCCACAAAATGCGGCTCCATCTGAGATCTCCAACCTTTCTCTCTCATTGGAGCTCCTTTTTGTTTTCTTCCCAACACTTTTAATTATCGCTCACCTTGAAGCAAAGAGGATACTGTAAGCAAGATTTGGTTAAATTACATATAAATATTAATTTCATAATGTCTTCCGAGTCTTCTTTCATTGAGAAGAGCTTGTGACCGTCTTTCCTATGAATGTGTAACTAGTAAATTACGAGGCTCAGACGCAAAAGATTTCAGCGAATTAGAGCGGCGCAGCCACGGAGGTTAAGTAAACTACTGCCTATATCACTGCATACCCTGCACCTGGAATTAGACGTAAGATGAAACCTGCCACTTTTCCTACCTGAATATTCATCCAGGCTTCGTTGCTGCTGCTGTTTGAGTGCGTTTGGAGACTCCCTTGTCAAATTTCATTTTGTTTAGCATTACGAAGTCTGACTTCTAATTGGCAACACCAGTGTCTCTGTGTACACCCCACCAATAATAATGTGGAGCTTCAGTTGAAAATAAAACATTTGTCACGTGTTACCTAACTAATATTAGGGACAAGCTTACACATACGTTAACACGTACTATGTTGCGGTCGCGTATGAATGCGTGAAAAAAAAAAATATATCTAGCCCGAAAAGCTTGCTCCGTAATATTTGGCGCACCTGTACATGCTCGGCGATGATACAATCGCATCTCAGTGCCTGATGAGTATTCAGAGAATGGAGACGAAATTAGCACTTTCGATTCCTAGCAGGGCTTAAGCTACGCATTTTGATTTATTGTACTGCCGGGTACCAGAGGACGCTCCATTTATAAACTGCCTTAATAAGTTGCCAGTCAAGTAGAAAAAAAAAAAACCTTTGCCAATAGTCCCTTTCCTTTACGCCGTCATATCGTGTCTTTTTCGCCGCGGTGCTCCTTTTAGCCTGGTATAGGAAATAAGTGAAAGGGTGCGGTCACGGCCCTGTTGCCCCAATTAGGTCAAGCGCGACGCTGGTCATCAAGAAAAGCGACCAGCTCGATTTAACGACGTCTCGTCACGCTTCTCGCGACCTCTCCAACGCCGAGGAAGCGGCTGGCTTCGCTTAAGGGCGTCGGCCGTAGCGTGCATATCAGAGCTCTTTATTGTTCACGACAGGGTCCATTTAAATTTCTTCCCCAAAAATGGGTGTGGTGCCGCCGATAAGATCGCGTCTCCAGCTTGAGACGTCTCGAAAATTTACGCCCCGCCTTCGTTGTCGGCTAGGCGGTCACGAAAACGCAGGTGCGTTGACCGCGATTGTAAGGTGAGACGAAAAGTTCGAATTAGTAGAGAGCAGTAAAGCTAGTACTACGATGTCAGTAACCTCAAACAGTGATTACCGCCCTGGATTCGGCAGATAAAAGGAAGAGCAATCAAGGATAAGGTTCACATGTTGAGGATTCAGCTTGCCACCCTAGACATGAGAAAGAAGATAAAGTGACAAAATTGATGAAAACAAGGAAATAGTGATCAGGTGCAAAAGACAAAAATGCAATCATAATCATAATCATCATCATAAGCAGCAGCAGCAGCTGAGCGAAGTTAAATTCTGGTCAAAGGCATCTCCCATACCACTTCATTCAGTCTGGCCTGTTGCAGCCATGTTATCTCCAAACACTTCCTCAATTCTTAAACACGTCTGACTCTCGACCACTTGCTACGCTTGCCCTCTCACGGAATCCATTTGGTTAGAATAGAAGTTGGTTTGGTTTGGTTTGTGGGATTTAACGTCCCAAATCAACTCAGACTATGAGAGACGCCGTAGTGAAGGACTCCGGAAATTTCGACCACCTGGGATTCTTTAACGTGCACTCACATCGCACAGCACACGGGCGCCTTGTTTTTCGCCTCCATCGAAAAGCTGCCGCCGAGGCCGGGATAGACGTCCCCTGATCGCCTTTCTTTCGTATCACATGCCATAACCATATTGTTTTTTCTTACCCATCACTTTTATATCCGCTATAGCTTCGCTACGATGGTAAACTGCTGTAAAATGCTCCAGAACTGTCGAACCTTAGTTTAGACTTAATAATATTAATTTATAGACAGACACTCCCGCTTTGTTTCTCTAGTTCGCCGGTCAAGTTTTGCAGTTAATCCCCTGAGTTACGTAGCAAGTAAATGTTATCAGCAGTGACATTGCTGATGCCATTGGAAAGGAAGGAATACAGCATGCAAGTACACTAAGTGCATAGGCAACGCGAAAAACTGAAAGCCGCATTTTCTTTTTTTTTTAATTCAGGAATAGGTTCATGCATGACATCTGGTGTTTACTAGTACAAGCTGTGCACTTGTCCTAAACACCGGCGACACTCACAATAGGTCGCAAAAAAGTAGAAACCATCAATAACATTGACGCAAGAGCTGTGCCAGGCGTAAATTTATCGAATGCGTCCTAGGCGCCGAGTGCCCTTCAGCACCCCTACTGTTGGAAATAAAGTTTTACCAAACCAAAAGAGAGCCAAAAGCTGATTAGGCACTGAAAGGCTAACAGCTCTGTTTCATTCATTAACATGCTTTGAAAGCTGTTTGCATTTACAGTTTTATACGATATATTCAAGGAAACGTAGTTCCACTTGTATCAATGTATTCCTACATCATGATCGGAAATGAACTACATGATAGGTATCCTTCGTCCATGGTTGATGTTCGTGAACTAGTGCACTAAGTAGTTAACTATCATCTTAACTCGGTCCCGACTTCCCATGCATAGGTCAGCAGTAACTCAGGAATTAGCAGCTATAAAAGGTAATGCATCCTAACATGTTGTTAAGATGTGCAGTCGCGGGACGCCGATTATGTTGCGTTGTTGCGGTGGGGTCAACAACGTCGATGCTGTGTAAAAATGAATTCCAAAAAATCTCTCTGTAGTACCACAATTCTTGGTCGATCCCCTTGTGTTGGTGTGTTGGTATGTGCCATCTGTTATTATGAGGATAACAACAACAACAACCTCATAATATGAGGATAACAACAACAACAACCCCCTTCATGGATCACTGCCTTGTCGTGGCGGAGGGGCTTGCGAAACTCGATGAAGTCGTGAGCTCTGCTGTGTAGGGCCACCCAAGATAGACAGGTCACGGCAGAGAGTTCTGACAAAATGTGATTCACTGGAGAAGGTAATGGCAACCCACTCCAGTATTTCCTGCCAAGAAAACCCTATGGCCAGTCACAATACCATTAATGATATGGCGCCGGAAGATGAGCCCCCCAGGTTGGAAGGCGTCCCACATGTTACTGGGGATGAACAAAGGGCAATTCCTAGTAGCTCCAGGACGAATGAAGCGGCTGGGCTAAAGCCAAAAGGACGCTCAGTTGTGGATGTGTCGGGAAGCGACCGGAAAGTCCGATGTTGCAAGAAGATGTATCACATAGCAACATGGAATGTAAGATCTATGACGCAAGGTAAACTGGATATCGTCAAGCGAGAAATGGACAGATTGAACATTGATATCTTGGGTATCAGCGAGCTCAAGTGGACCGGAATGGGAGAATTTAACTCCGGCGACCATTATGTCTTTTATTGTGGGCACGAATCCAAGAGAAGGAATGGGGTCGCTCTCATAGTAAACAGAAGAATGGGCAAAGCAGTGCTAGGGTACAACCCCAAAAACGACCGAATGATTTCACTTCGGATCCAAGGTCACCCTTTCAACATAACAGTTATCCAAGTCTATGCACCGACCACTACTGCTGAAGAAGCTGACGTTGAGAGATTTTATGCGGACCTACAATGCCTTTTAGACCGCACCCCATCATCAGACGTCGTTTTTCTCATAGGAGATTGGAATGCCAAGGTAGGGAGTGAAGAAATATCCGGAATTACAGGCAAGTTCGGTCTTGGTGAGCCAAATGAAGCTGGGCAGAGGCTAGTAGAGTTTTGTCAAGAAAACAACCTGACCATAGCGAATACTCATTTTCAACAGCACAAGAGGCGCCTGTACACATGGACTTCACCGGACGGTCTGTACAGGAATCAGATCGATTATATTATTTGCCGGCAGAGATGGAGAAGCGCTATACAAGCAGTAAAAACAAGGCCTGGGGCCGATTGTGGCACCGATCATCAGCTTCTTGTTGCCAAGATTAAGCTTCGATTGAGGAAAACGCAGGAAACTAGAAGGCCTTTCAGGTATAATCTGGATCAAGTTCCATTAGAATATGCTGTGGAAGTGAGGAATCGATTTCAAGAATTAGATCTAGAAGACAAAGAGCCCGAAGAGATGTGGTCTGATGTTCGTGATATAATACAAGAAGTTGCTACTAAGGTAGTTCCAAAGCAAAAGAAATGCAAGAAAGCAAACTGGTTATCTGAAGAGGCTTTGCAAATAGCTGAGGAAAGGAGGATGGCAAAAGTTATGGGGGAAAAAGAAAGATACAAGGTTCTCAATGCGGATTTTCAGAAAATAGCAAGGAGAGATAAGAATGCCTTCTTGAACATACAGTGCCAAGCAGTTGAGGACAACAGCCAATTAAGGAACACAAGAGCTCTGTATAAGACAATCAAAGATATCAAAGGAAACTTCTGTGCTAAGATGGGCGTGATAAAGGACAAACGAGGCAAGGACCTCACTGAAGCCGCAGAGATAAAGAAGAGGTGGCAGGAATACACAGAAGAACTGTACAAGAAGGACTCGAATGTGCAAACCCAACATAAGACGGTTGTGATAACTGATCTTGAGCCGGGCATCCTGAAGAGTGAAGTTGAATGGGCCTTAGCCAGCCTTGCTAAGAACAAAGCTAGCGGAATTGATAGCATTCCAGCTGAGTTGCTTCAAAACCTCAACCATGACGCTGTTAACATTCTGCATACATTATGTCAGAAGATTTGGACAACCCTGCAGTGGCCACAGGATTGGAGGAGGTCAGTTTACATCCCCATTCCAAAGAAAGGCAGTGCCAAGGATTGTTCCAACTACCGCACGATCGCGCTTATTTCGCATGCTAGCAAGGTGATGTTGAAAATCCTCCAAGGTAGGCTGCAGCAGTATGTGGATCGGGAGCTTCCGGACGTGCAAGCTGGGTTTCGCAAGGGCAGAGGAACTAGAGACCAAGTTGCCAACCTTCGCTGGATCATGGAAAAAGCAAGAGAGTTCCAGAAACCCATCTACTTCTGCTTTATTGATTATGCGAAAGCGTTTGACTGCGTAGATCACAGCAGATTGTGGCAAGCTCTCCAAGAGATGGGAGTTCCAATTCACCTCATCTGTCTCCTCAGGAACCTGTATGAAGGGCAAGAGGCCACAGTCAGAACTGGGCATGGTCTTACTGATTGGTTTCCGATTGAGAAAGGAGTGAGGCAAGGCTGCATACTGTCGCCCTGCCTATTTAACCTATATGCAGAGTGCATCATGAGGAAGGCCGGTCTGGACGAGTCTTCAGCTGGAGTGAAGATTGCTGGAAAACGTATCAACAACCTTAGATATGCGGATGATACCACTTTAATTGCAGAAAGTGAAGCGGAACTCAAGAGACTTCTGATGCGCGTACAAGAAGAGAGTGAGAAGTTTGGGCTTAAACTGAACATTAAAAAGACAAAGATCATGGCGTCTTGCCCTATCAAGTCCTGGAGCATCAAGGGACAAGAAGTGGAAGCAGTGACAGATTTTCTCTTCTTGGGCTCCAAGATTACCTCGGAAGGAGACTGCAGCCATGAAATTAGGAGACGCCTGCTTCTGGGAAAGAGAGCAATGGTTAGCCTTGACCGCCTAGTAAAGAGCAGAGACATTAGTCTGCCAACCAAGATCCGTATAACTCGTGCTATGGTCTTTCCAGTTGTGATGTATGGATGCGAGAGTTGGACTGTGAAAAAGGCTGACCGCCGAAGAATTGACGCGTTTGAATTGTGGTGCTGGCGAAGACTCTTGAGAGTTCCTTGGACTGCCAGAAGATCAAATCAGTCAATATTGTCGACCATAAACCCTGACTGCTCATTGGAGGGTCAAATTCTAAAGTTAAAGCTCAGCTACTTTGGTCATCTGATGAGAAGAGAGGAGTCGCTGGAGAAAGATTTGATGTTGGGAAAGGTTGAGGGTTGCCGGAGAAGGGGTAGGCAGCGAACGCGATGGTTAGATGGCATCCTCGAGGCACTGCAGATGAAGTTATGTGATGTTAGGAAGATAGTGAGAGACCGGAAAGCGTGGCGTGACATGGTCAATAGGGTCACGAAGAGTCGGACACGACTGAACGACTGAACTGAACTGAACAACAACAACAACGGTGGCGGCGGCGGCGTTTAAACTAGGCTGAATTTTCGGAGTGTTGAAATCATTTTGTAGCGGTAAAAACACGGACACAAAGAACACGAAACACAAGGGACACCCGCTAACGAAGTTTTAGTGAAGTTTCGGAGTGTGGTTCTCACAGTGAGCTATCGCCACTACCTCTGAGATCCTCCCTGTAACAATACATTTATCTCTTTAAATCTATCTTTCGTAGTATACTTGTCTACTTAATGAATTGTAAATACTCACTTACGCACCGTCGGTGTTCGCTTCGCTACTTAAGCGGTATCGTATGTACAAAATCTACGAATAAAATGTTTCGAGGGTGAGTAAGACTTATCTTGACGCCATCATAGGTTATTTTCAAAGTATGGCGTAATGAGCAGAGCCTTTTGGAACCATAGCATTGCATCGTAATATGCATACAATTTAAGGGAAATGGTTCAGTCTTCCATGCGCACCTCTTGACACCTGTGGGTTTGCCACAGTGAAACGCAGCGAGTACAATGTACGAAGTGCAGGCAAAGCACTGTTTTCACAGAGTCCCTCATGACGTTTCTCGAGTCGCGCGTGGAAGTCTCGTACGGAAGACTTGCATTGAAATATTAAAAAGCGCCAGTCCAAGTGCACGCCACCACCGACTTCCGGGCTTTCGTTGATACATCGTATACAGCCCCGGCAACATCTCTCATTTGAAAGGAACGTTTCTTACAAGGCAGCCCTGCTGAAAATTTTGAAGTTGAAGCAACAAGCGTCGTAGAGATGACCTACGAATATCGTCTAGATAGTGAGATCAAGGGAAGAGAGGATAGAGATGAGGAGGAGGAGTAGGAGGAGGAGGAGGAGGAGGAGGAGGAGGAGGAGGAGGAGGAGGAGGAGGAGGAGGAGGAGGAGGAGGAGGAGGAGGAGGAGGAGAGAAACGCGTCAAGTCGACACTGTCAGTGGCGACGGCCGCGATGTTTTGCCTCCAGGGCCGTGGACTGCGCCGGCACGTGCATTTGCCGCTGCCGCCGGCGGCGACCGTTTGTTCTCCGGGAGCAGCAACATGCGTTCTCAATTGGGGCCTCCGCGCTGCACCGGGCGCCGGGCGAGACCCTCGCGCCGCGCCGGGCTCCGGGATGGATCGGAGGGGGACCTCGAGTCGAAGCGCTACAAGATACGCTCGTTTCCTTTAATGTGCTTCCGCTGTAGCGGCGCGCGACCTGGAAGTGGTTTCGAAAGGCATGTTACCGTCAGATCGGTCTCCGGAGGCCTTTTCCTTAGCACTGTTTCTCTTCGGCGCTCGCTCTCGTCTCACCCTTCGCCACCTTTTCGGGCACAGCCAGCCCCGGTCCCCTTCCCCTCTCCCCTATTTTTTTGCCTACTTCTTCCTCCTTTCAGGTTAGCGGAGTAGATGGACTCTTCCTCGAGCTACTTGGACGTCGTCGGGCGAAGACGCACGAAGGAAAACCACGGCCCTCCCACCAGCCCACACTTTTAGCGGGAAACGAAAACGGGCACTTTGCCTGTCTCCGGACCTGTCTCGGAGTTTCAAGAACACTAGAAGTCTGAATTAAATGAACCTAGAACAACGAGAAACGAAACAGTACACACACTCTGGGAGCCAAAAGGAGATCAAGGCGTATAAGGGGGCTACAGCATATTCACAGCATGGCGGCGGAATACCCTGCGTCGCAAGAAGCAGGTTACGTGAAAAAAGTACCATGAATGACGTCCGTCGGGATGCTCTTCGACGTCATCCCTCACTGATCTTTGCCAAGCTAAAGAGAGGTCACGTTTCGCGGATATTTTTTTCCCGCAATGTTTCCTGTTTATTGGCTGTCTTACTTGTTTATTCAGCTATTTAGCGCGCATGCAGGCATAAAAAAAGATGCGTTTAATTGTTACAATTTGCGAAGGTTATGCAACAGAAAGGTAGCAAGGTTTACCAAGTCCGCCATTACACGAGGCATTTGAAAAGGATTTATGTTACAACTAAAGTATTCACCATTTTTAACCTTCTTTAACTTTGCACCATTATTCCAAACAGCAGGACAGCCCTTTGTTCTTGGCAGCGTTGCAGGCCATGTGTTGCACCTCTTTTAAATATAGAATTAATTAGAGGCGGTGACTGTTCCAATAACGCGTATTTCTCAAAGTTTATGGCAGTCATTTTTCTAGAGTCGAAAAGTCACTCGGAGACAAATACTTCCTAGTGGTTTTCAAGCACTAAGGAGACAAAGCGTATTTTGCGAGTTTGAATTTTCACCGTTGAGAAATTAAAGCTGTGCATTTACCCCAGCAGTGCAAGAGGCAGCCAGTCATCTCCGCCTCACGAATTACTTTTTAGCCTTTTTTTAATTCCTTCATTGCTCTTCTGAGAAGCGAAGGAGGAAGAAAAAGGAGCACTGCGTTTACCGCACGCAGGTCACGCTACGGTCTCGCAAAGGGGTGGGAGTGGCGCAAAGAGCAAGAGTCCCCGACAGCACCAGCGCGTAGGCTACGGCTAAAACGACAACGACTCTGGCAACATTCAAAGCAGGCAAGGAGTTGATGAAGTTGGCGGTCTTTGCAATTTAATTAAGCGCCGCTGACAGTGTCACCGTGGGATTAAGAAGTCTCAGAGGCGCTGACACTCGAGGTAACGCTCAAAATAGATGAAAAAACATGGGAACGAAAGAAGAACAGGGGTGAAGGGGGGAGGGGGGGAGGGGGGAGGTGAAAGAGAATGTATAAAAGTTTAGTTCCGCTCTACGTACAAAGACAAGACTGGAAAAAAGGCGGTAACAAAGTTCAACGTTAACCGGGAAAGAGACATAGCACAGGAAAAAAAAAAACAATGAAGCGTGGAGTCTAGATGATGGAGAGGGGAGGGGGGGGGGGGTGAAAAGAAGGAATGTAGTACTTGGCTCTCGGGTCTCTCGATTTCGTGCTTCGGAGTGCGGATAGGGTTGAATCTTGGGCGTACATATAAGCGGAAGGGAAACTTCCCAGTTTGAGAAGATTCCCCGCGTACTTGTTTGCTTCTGAGCGAAAAAAAAAAAAGAAAGAGAAAAACTTTAACCCACCAGACAAGCCTCGTCCTCTTCTACCTCCTCGGAGTTCGATTGTTCTTTCGGTTCTCGCTCGGGGGAGTCCGAGCGGAGTGGTTCGAACCCAGTCAGCTTCAGCTTCGGTGCCGATGCCGGAAAAATGTTATGCGAGCCCCACGCCGAGAGAAGGGTCAATACTTTGAAACGCGGTGGGAATACAGCGAATCCTCCTAGACTGGCTGACTGGGGTTAATATGGACGTCCGACCTTTTCTTGCTCGTTCCAACTCTGGCGCGGGCTCGCAGTCCCGTTGCGTCCACGCCTCCCCGGGGTTTGCTTGCCACCACCGTCCTATCCTTCCCTACTTCCCATTTCTATCCCTTCTAAACAGCACTGCGTGTCACTGTTCGTCGGCACCACTTGGAGCTGAAAAGGAAAGGGGGAGGTCGGGACTGTTTTAATTGGATTATTCCAAACCGATGGGGGAAAAGGGGAGTTTGCAGAAGCCAGTAAGGAAGGGAAGAGTGGGAGGCGTTGTTGGAATGTTCGCTCTCCTTCTCTGTCGGGAAGAAGTGTTGATGTTGCCGCGCGCACATAGCAGGCAAGGCGGTTCCGTCTCGCCTCGAACTACAGCTGAAGCTATTCCCGCTGTTCATGTTGATGCTGCGGGAGGAGGCAGCTGAGAGCGCCTATATTTCCGCGTCGTCACGTTCGAACTCGGTATTCCGACCGTACGCCAAATTCCTAAGAGGGCGGTCCGCGTCTTATTTTCTTCCCTCATTTGCTCCCGCTCAAGTTTGTCCGTGCTCACAACTCTTTCTACCAAGGCTTGGCACGCCGTCGAAGAGAAGTGAGGCGACAGTGGGCTTAAGGTATTAACGATATCGAGGACGAAGAGAATGGCCCGGGCAAGCGCTGCATCGACTTTATTTGCCGTTTTAGATATAGAGATGACGGATCTCTAAGTCGGAAGCAAATCAGACTGAGTGTGTTCAAATATCCACGTTTTGCTTTCTTTCGTTGCCATTCCTGCGCCCTGGTTTAATGAGAAGCGGCAACTTCTTCAAAGAAGGGCTTAAATAGCGAGGCTTTAAACACGCTCATAGCGCATCTAAAGTGGGGGTGCTTGGGTGAGTGTGTTGATTGAAGATAAAGCATTGTCATGATGTCTGAGAAAGACGGAAGGAAGGGCGGGGAAACGAGCCGCTTACTCCAGGCGAAAAATAAAATGGTTAAGATAAATGTACAAAGGTAGAGTTTACCACAGCTTTGCGATGTGATTCTACATTCAGTTCTCACCCTAATTTTTCGCTTTTTATGGCGGAGTTTTTGCCTTTCTTAGGCGAACTATACTCCTTATATTAAATGCCTCATGTGCTTATCACGTAGGAACGATATTCATTGTCCATTGGTATTTCAAATGTAAGAAGCGGGCGATGAGGGGATATTAGACGGAGCACTGTACCTACGAAATCTCTTGCACCTGTGTTTTCGTAGTTTTTTACAGCATAAGTGCATGAATATTCTATGCACTTCCGTGCCACCTGGCGCGCAGGAATAGATATTGGACGAGAGGTGGGGGGAAAGGGAGGGGGGTTGAAGCTGAACGAGCAGATAGAGTCCATGTTCGAAATAACCTGACTCACGTTGCCCAAACGGTACCATCAACATGCTTCGGTGAACAAGGTATTGAGATGGTGAACACTTAACGAGCGACTGAATAAAATCGTTGGCCTTCTTTGTTCTCGTTGCCTAGAGCCCAGTTTCGTGTTGCAGTTCAAGTTAAATTGCATGGCAAAGAAAACAAAGATAACAATCCCTGAGCAAGTAAATTTTGCAGCCCGAAAAACGAAAATTACAATTAACCTTTTTCGAGAGCAAAATTTAACAGGGAGCATTCGCCAAATTTGTTTTATATTAAAGTGGGAAATCTTGCTCAGAACAGTTGAGTGCTTACCAAACAGATTTAATCGGGAAATGTGTGTACATAGTAACAGTTCATATTGTTGGCACACTTGCCATAAAGTAAGTAAATTTTTTTCTAGCCTCCCTCGATCATTCTTGCGTCATCCTACATTGTAATTATTAAAGCTAATTTTCAAAATCTATGTATGACCGCGTTATATTCATCTCAGTGAAGGCATAGTATTGTTTGATATAGCACCATGTGCAGTAGCTCCGCGAGATATTTGCTTCGTATTTTGACTGCGAGATATTTACTTCGGTTGGTTGGTTGGTTTGTGGGGTTTAACGTCCCAAAGCAACTCAGGCTATGAGAGACGCCGTAGTGGAGGACTCCGGTAATTTCGACCACCTGGGGTTCTTTAACGTGCACTGACATCGCACAACACACGGTGCCTTGCTTTTCGCCTCCAACGAAAAGCTGTCGTACCCAATATGACGTACCCAATTTTGACGTACCCAATATGAGTCGTGTGACATGTAAGCGTCATTACCAACACAAGGCGAACTGTGGGCTCTCAAGAGGCACTAAGTAGCGAGGAAAACCACGCACATTTTCTTACATCCCCGGGGCGAAGTTGGCAGTATATCAATAAATGCTCACCCCAAAGACGCTCTCCGCAGTGTCTACGTGCGAGTCAATATCGCGTCAGCCCAAGCAAATCGACTTACACGGTTATATGCGAATGCTCCCCGCGGCGGGACTGAGTAGGCAGGCGGATGGGCTGGTCATTCTTGTCGTTCAGGCACAAGCCACGAGCAGATTTGAGGGAAAGGGATCATCATTGAGTTCCCATGCTCTAACGGAATCGTGCCGTCGTTTCATCGCTGATCGATGGATCTCCTTTTAGGCCTCGGGGCCAGACATCCTCTGGCAGTCTCAAAGCGTGGAAGGAGCGGATATGCGTGGGCGAGAAGCTCGCGTAACAATAAAAAAAGTAAGAAAAGCAAAACATTTCAAGAGAAGCCATTTAACTTACACTCGGTTCTAGTTTCATGCAGTGCTGCCGAAGAAGACCTCATATGCGTGCGGTGGCGCGCTAGGAGTGTTTCTGGCATGAAGAATTTCCTCGTGCCTAAAGATTTGTTATGCAAAAATGCTCCCTAGCTCGTGCTAATTTTTGGCCATGAACACTTTAAATGCGCCTTTGCTGAGGGCTGCTTCAACACATGGCGGGACATTAACACGCAACACACTTCGTATGAATAGGGAAACAGCGCAGTTACCCTATTCTCACGATGAACATTAACCAACTAGTCCAGCTTACCTCCCTACTCCACGCGAGTACACGCAATGTGTTTGTCCTATTTCCTTTTGTCTTTGGTTATTGGCTCACTTCTCGGATATGAACTAATCCCATAAACCAGCCCTCCAAAAAGCCACTGAAGACGCAGAGGAAAAGCGCTATCTTTTGAGAAGAACGCTTAGTGACCTGAAATTTTTTGTGGTAGTGTGCAGAATGCGACGCACGTCCGTATCAGAGGCGCTGCACAGAAGCAGAAGCTGAATGCTGCCACTGACACGTGGTTTCAGTAGCCCCGAAGGAGTTGTTAGCGGTAGCCCAGCATAGCCTGCGGGGTTGGGGTAGGAGCTGCGACCTGGGAAAGAATGACGCGGCGCTGCTTTTGGGGCGATACTGGTAGCGAGGAGCACCCCGCAGCGTTAGCAGCTTCTTGGGCGACGGATTTGGCACTGCGCTCCAGTGGAGAGCATCTTGGCCAGCACCTCTGCTACCGAGAGTGATGCATTACATAGGGAGAGAAACTGGGAATAAAACTTAGAGGTAAATGCGGAGACAGCACTGGGAGGAAGCAAAAGCATTAGCGCTGCCGTAGCGTTACTGACTCCTAATTGACGACTTCCTGCCGACCGCCACTCGTCAACCTGCGATAGAGAGGGAAAAATACAAAAACGTGCTCACGAGCCCGGCAAAGAGTAGCGGTGCAGTGTGCTCAGCTAATAATCTTAAGGATGATGGTTTTGCCTCCTGGCGGTGGAACAGCTTTTTTGTTCTTTAAGTGTCAGTAGCGGCGTTTACATGGACCCGACAAGAGCGCGTTAAGTTGAGTTATCGGGTCGAAAACCGGTTACCGGATTCATGTAAACCCCGTCGGGTCGGGTCGAGAAGACGACAGGTCGAGTCCAGTCAACTCCAGCGCAGGGTTGGGTTGACTGGACTCGACCCCGCTGCAGGAAGCATGTAAACGCTGTCAGGCTAAGTCGGGGCACCGTGAGAAAGGAGAACGGTACGCAAAACGCTAAAGACGCGCGGGGGAAAAACCGGAATCGGGTGCCATCTGCTAGTTCTTCGCCTCAACGCGAGGTGCCACCGTAATTGCCGCTCGTCTAAAGGCTTTACGCTCGTCTAGAGTGCCTAGATATAGGGCGCGCTGGTATCGAGGCACCTTACACTCGTCCCGTGCCGGTTCTGCGCTCGTCGAGTCGGGTTCATGCAAACCCGGTAGGGTCGAGTCCACTCAACTCATCTCCCCAGCTCGACCCTCCGCTTTCGGGTCCATGTAAACGGGGCTAATGCGAATGACGTTTTCTGGTCACAGTTTCTGGTCACACCAAGTATGAGGCAATATGACGTCAGTTGGTGACGACGTCATGAAAGAGCCAACTTCCAGTGACGCATTTTGTTGGTGTAACGAAGGATAATATAATAAGACTTTTGCCATAAAAGCCTCTAATTCTGAACAGTGAAGATTGTAGTGGGCGGCGTGTGCTATAACCGGAACAACTTTCTTGAATCATCAGGAGCATAAATAGTTTTTTTTTTAAGAGTTGTATCTCATAATCGCTGATCCTGTTATCTGGAAACAATTACGATTTAATGGAAGTTAGAGAGATAGGCGACATGTCTATATTTTCTTTTTGCACTGCCTAGCATTGCTAAAATTTGTGCTTATCACTCACGCTGAAACGGCTCGGTAATTACGGCTCAATTTTCTCGTCACTAACGCAGCATTGCTTTAAAAGCTATTGCAGAAATACCGAACCGGTCTCAACAATAGTAGACCCTAAAAGTACGGGTCGTTCGAGTTAGCGCCACACTTACATGAGAGTGTTTTCTTCTTACGTAAGCGGTTAAATAAAAGGTTTCGTAAAAAAGGCCTGCAGCCTCCGCCTAAAAAAAAAAAAAAAGAAAAGAAAACAGTTTTTGTAATAAAATACCGAATCAGCCAAAGGAAACAACCTTGCAAATGAGGAGACTAAACATAGAGAATAAATTCAAAGCTCACAAGATCTGAATGGAGCCGAATAGCGCGGCGGTCAAGTTTGGACAGGCGAACAAAGGGGTTAAAGATCGGATAGGTTCGCTTATTTGAAGGACCCCGCCGTTCAGTGTTAACGTGAGCAACACTGGCGCTGCCCTGGTACTGACCGTTAGTCTATTCTTTACCTATTATTTATTTCTCAATTTACATATTTGCACAGTAACTCGGAACTGGTAGCGCATACGATATATATCTAACTGCTGCGTCAGATTTCTCGAACCCTTAGAAAAAAAAAAAGTAATAATATAATAATAATAACTTTATTTCACCACCACAAAGTACATGGTGGCAGGATGCCTACAGTAAAAGCTGCCTCTTGGGCAGCTTGGCAAGGCCACAGGCACCCAGCCGTTTACTTTGGCAGCAAAAGTAGTACATCATATTTAGAAAAACGACAATATATGTATCACAGAAAACTACATAAGCACATGACAAGTATTCGTCACAAAAACAAAAATAAAACCACATACATAATTATTCACATGCAAAATAAAATCACCATGTAGAATTTTTACTTTCATAATGGTGTGTCGTTCAGTAGGAAATATCCAAGCAGTTTTTTGTACGAGGTATATTCTAGTGGGATATTATTGAAATGAAGGGAATTCAGGAGACGTGACAGCGTATTTTCCAGTGTTTGACAGCTGTATGTTGTTCTGTATGTTTTAATATGCCACTTATAGATGTTTCTCGTTTGTGGTAGTATGTGGTACCTTCTGGAGCTTGTGTCCGAATAAGCATTGCAAGGCAGAGAAAGTGAGCATGTCATTGTATTACACTCTCTATTTCCTTTTGAGATTCATTCTTTCACAAAGTAAACAGATTCGTCACTTCCGTTGTGCACTCAGGCGAAAACAACAAAACGAGGGCATGCGCATGAATAGCATCATCAAGAAAAAAGCTCGTTAATTTGGTTATTCTAATCGAGTCACGGTATCCCGGCTCGTTTCAAAGAGGCTCGAGGAAGAAAACTCGCGTCACTCGTTGCCCAGGACACTTTCGAGCCGTCGTTCCTCGAATAGAGTGGGCGGATGCGAAATTGCGACTTGACAGGAGGAGTCTCACGGCAGAGGCAACCGAAGCGCGCGGCCCAGAAAAGGAACAATTGGGCCGCGCGTCGTCGCCACTTTTCTGCATGCGGTGCGACCCCTGTTGAGAGAAGCACGGAGACTCCCTCCTTTCTTGTCATTTTCTAGCTTCTACTTGTGTGTGCACGCGCTCACTCCGATCGGCGTTCCAGAGCGCCTTTCTATATATTGTACTGTGAGTGGCATGCGAGTACGCGCCTGCTTCCATAGGTTCTCCTGTCCTCACTGTCCCTTTCACGCGCTTAGAGACGACGTGGTGGAATTACCTTTTATTGGCGTTACGCCAGTATTCATTGCGACGGACACTTCTTGGCGCACAGCTTTCATTCAAGACGCGAAACGGAAAAGGAGTGGTGCTAAGGAAGAGAGCGGAGAGAGAAAAATAACAAAGAAACTCCTGAGCGCCTGCGTTTTGTTCGTCCATGTTGTTCTCTTCTTATTGCATTTCGTGCCTTTCAGCTGATTGGGGCGCGCGAGTAGCGAGCCAGTGTCAGATTGCGCTGGCTCTGCCATCGATTATGCATGCTCACTGCGACCGGAACGGTGTGCTTTGCTTTTACCACGCGCGCTCAACAATTGGCCTCTTTTCTGTGCGGAAAAGGCCAACAATCGGAGCCCAATTGTTGGGCTTTTCGGCGCAGAAAAGCAAAAAACACATAAGTAAATATATAATGGGATGAAGCAGAGGCGACGTGCAGCCGACGTGCTGGTAAGCTTCATGCTGTAAGGCGTGGTCAGCAAAACTCGTAATGTAAACGCGAGTGAAATACAGTACTGACGTTTCAACGGAATACATATATCCACGTTGAACGTAGAAGCATGTTTTGCTTGGTGTGTGCTGGCCCCTACCAAAAAACATCTAACACTCGCATTTCGTCCCATATTTAGCCCCCGTTTTGTTTAATTACCGAGTAATCCGAGACCCTCGATATTGCCCTTTGTATAAAGTCTGTGCTTAGAGCACTTTGCTCAGTGCCATATATACGAGTTACGAAATTTTAGGATCAAATAAACCTTACCGACACCCTTGCTTACTAAAGTTCTTACTCGATGGATCGTGCTGGCGCTTGCTAATAGGGCCGAGAGTTTTGAATCGAAAGCGAAGGGTTGCGAATAACTTTGGCGTTTGTCATAAACGGTGGAACAGCACATTATAGCTCTAAAGCTAAAACATTAAAAAAGTAGCATCGATTGGAGAACAGGTATACTAATTGATGATATGGGAAGCGAAAATTTGAAGAAATCAAGAACCCGTCTAAGGCCTGCTTTTTTCTTTTTTTTTTTCTTTTTCTAACCGTTCCAAGGAGGGTAGGTCTGCAATGAGTTATAAGCCGCCGTTTACAATAATGTGAACCTGTTTTGGCGTTGTTTTGTCTGTACTAGTACAAAAGACGAAATGGTCTGCACCCCTCGTGTCCTCACCTTCAGTTTTACACCCGGTCA
Organism: Amblyomma maculatum; assembly: GCF_055883805.1. Lineage (NCBI taxonomy): Eukaryota > Metazoa > Arthropoda > Arachnida > Ixodida > Ixodidae > Amblyomma > Amblyomma maculatum. Next base: position 34,547,596 of record NC_139347.1, on the reverse strand, counting down.
TCAAACTCATCCACTCAGTGCGAGGCATTCACAATGGCACCTCCCAGAACATCGTTCATGGTTCCGAACAGTTCGCTTATTCCTCGCTTTAGAGGATTTTTAACATGTAATTCTGTAACATTCAAAAGACAGCCCTATTTTTCATCATCAGTTTTTTTTTCCTGGTCATTTTTCTTCGTGCTTATTGCCTGCTGATCGTGGCGTCATGAGGCACAGCTTCGACAAGTAAAGGAAGGAAGGGGAAGAGGGTGTCTCTCTATCTCCCTGCGGCCCGCTAGACAGCCTGGTGTCCCAGAGACCAAAAGTGCACGAGAACAGGGCGAGTTAGCGGTTGCCGCAACAACAACGTCTCCTCCCGCACCTCCTCCGCCGTGCCATGCCGTTCGCTGACGCGTGCGAGGCGAAAGATGTTCCGCTGGTCGCCTTCGGGTTCACGTTTCGCTGCACCACCGTCCCCCCATCGCCTCCTCCCTGCTTTCAGTACGGTGCCCATTTCTCCTATGGTGCCCCGCTACTGCGACAAAGACGTTTTTATCGCCACGCAAGCAAGACTGGGCTCCGTGATTGTGCGGGCGCGCAGAAGTTCCTCCGCGAAGATCGCTTGTCTCGGGCCACGGCTGAACCATCCGTTTCCTCTCGGCGCTACTCGTAACGAATGGTATACCGCGAGACTTTTCAGCGTCGCTAAATGATGGCAGCCGCCTGGTTAAATGGGCTGGCGGTGCGCCACGGTGAGGCCGCCCGATCCTTCTTTGGTGACTGGGGATCCCACTCTTTCTTCCGTCGCCGCGGCTTAGACTATACTTGCTTTTTATTTTTTATATTATTGCTTCTTCACCCACGCTGTCTTAGCGATTTCTCCTGCTCTGCTTCGAGGTTACAAAGATCAGCCCCGCAAGCTCGCGCCTCGACATTGCGCCACTATTCGTCGTCTTAATCGTTCTCGGAGAGTAATAGAGAACCAGTGACGAATCTGTTTTCTGTTCTCAGCTCCATGACGCGCTTTTGTGTTGGGTTCATTCGGGTCATTCCTTACGAGAAACAAGGTGGTAGCTGTTGGAAATGAAGCGGGGACTGGCATACAAGTATTGTTTTTTGTTTTTTCATCCAAGTGTATTTTTTTCGAAATTCTGGAATAAATCCGGAATTGTTCTTATTACCTATTGTCCACAGCGCTGCACCTGAATACTAGAAATGTGTAGGATGTAGAGAGGAAGAGCACTTCCTTCATGGAAGTAAACTACTTTTTGTACACATAGATTAGTTGTGTGTAGCCGTGTAGTGGGCAGAATTACTCTGCGAGGATCTGAGGGTAGGTGTGCGGAGGGCTGTGCGGCGTTTTCAATGTTGACGTAGGCGGGTTCATAAGAGTCATACACCGCCGTGAAGGCCTAAATTCGTTTGAGCAATCGACTAGCATGCGGAAATATTAGGGTTTGTTCCAAACTACAGCCGAGCGCCCCCGAAATTCCAATGGTCGGAAGTTTTTCCTTATCCAGGCGTTTGGCTTATCTGCGCTGAAATGCTTGGGAAATTGATCTATTACATTTCTCTTTACACAAAAATACCCTGTCCTTAACGGCCTTTCTCCAAAGTTGCCAGTAAAGGTTCGATACTTCTCTCGTTGACTTCAGCTCTTCGAGGCGCTAGTCGCCTTGGCGGGCGACATGTAGGTATCAACAAGAGAAGTAAGAACCGACGAATTTAACTTTATACAATCAAAATACCAATGACACAGCAACCTATATACGAGAGGTAGAAGCGACTTCCTTTTCATTTGCACAACAACTGGCTCGAAACTATGTGCGCAGCTACATAGCTGGCACACTACACAACTGCTGAACTCAAGTTTCTTATCATGGCTTCTTCAAGGACGGGGCCTGCCTGCTTGCTCTCTCGAATCCTGACCCGAAAATCAACTATCATGGCCCAACTCACCACGATCTCAAGTAACCGCGTTGAAATTTCCAAAAAGAAGAGGAGCGCTGAGGGAGACCGCAAACCCTGCAGCTCGCTGGACGTTGCGCTTCTATCCCCGGTATTCACAGTATTTAGCGGTTGTGCGTGTGCATATATTTATGTTGCGAACCAGGCAGTCCTTACTGCGCAGTGGAATTGCTGGCAGGTTGCATGGTATAAGGGTGTAGGGGAGTGACCGTGCGCGAAAGAAAACGATCGACGACACTCATATATATCTTGCTGGGAAAAAGGCACCTAGATAACTCTTGCAGAGAAAAAAATACAGGCGCAGATTTGACACCAAAACTTTAAAGCTGCCATTCTTGAATTATTTCAGCCTCCCTGTCAGTTTCGAGATGTAATTATATTTTTAGGCTTAATGAATGGTACCTTAAAATATACACGGGTTTTCGGGCACAGAACAGCGTCGTCCTTAGAGGGGAAACTGAACCGTTTTCAGAGCTGGAGCTCTACTTCTTCCCTGCCAAAACTCAAGGTCATCTGGCTCCGGACATTTGATCTTAAACTCTCGCACATTGCAAAGAGAAAGAAAAAAAGAATGAGGCTGCATAGCCAAGCGTGACGTTACGCGTGAGCGCCGCGAGGAGACGGGCGCGGCGGCCGAAAACCTGTGGCATGGCGCATTCTGTTGTCATGGTAACGGCGCATGCGCAGCTGTGTCTCCGGATGAGCACCTCGAAATGGGCTTCTGCTAGTGTAGTGTAGCTTTCGCTACAAAACATCGCCGTCATCATCAAACTTTAACTGTAACGTTTTCTCGCGACGTGCAGTGAACATCGTCTTCTGAAGTTCTATCTTCGTCCCTCTTTCATTCACCATAAGTAAACACTACATGCACATAAGGCATGTAGACGAGTGTGTGCGAGAACCGCGCGCGTAGTCCCGGGTGCTTTCACCGGGCAATGTGTCAATGAGATGCTTTGTCGCATAGAGGAAGCCACTCTCGTTAAAGACAACGACCGCAGCCGTGCCAGACAGTCTGCAGAGAGCATCGACTAACGAAAAGCCAGACTAGCCCGTTGCCGAGACACTAACCAAGCGTGTAACCAAGCCAAGAAAGAAAAGTCAGTGTGCCGACTCCAGCCGCGGCCGATGGCTTTTGCTAGTGAAACTTAGTTCAAGTATAGTTGAACTTCTATAATTTTTTTAACATATAGCCGAGATGCAGGGATCTGAATGTGCGAAGTATATATACGGGACGTTCGCACGGGTATTGAGCTAGTATTTAGAATGGGGATGAAATCAGGAATTCGAACTGCGGCAAAGCTTATGCTACTCTCGCTTGCGTCAGAGCAGTGATAAAAAGCTTATGAAGATTTTCATTGTTGAAATTATTTTATCTACGGTCGCTTAGTGCCCATACTGTCCTGCGTGGTTTGATATTGCCAAACACCTCTACATGAACTATACATCCGATGGCTTTGGTTCTCGCCATTCAAGCAACAGTTTCATTAATCGAAAAATAGCACTACTATACATGAATCATTGTTACGGCCCGAGCCCGGCGGTGTGCACTGTGGAAAAGCCCGAACGTCTGAGTCACTTTATTGGACGATTAAACCACCAATTAATCATCTGGTTCAAAAAGACTTTGAACTTATTACCCGTAAGTTTCATGCACTCTTCAGCTGCTTCTTTCACTGTTACACGAAACCTCACGTCGCATGCGGAGATTCCTGTTTAGCACTCAGTTGCAGTGCTAGTCGTAGTCGTAATGATCATTTGATCTTCATCGTTCGCTCATTACCCCTGATAACACGCCTAACTCTGTCTCAAGGGGCAAACTACCAACAGCTGGGAACTTAATTACTTCTCATAGTATCATCTTCAGCAAGTTCTGTTAATTGAAGCAAATGTGCACTATACAAGGAAGGCATATTAAGGCGATAGCTTTAAAGGCCCCGTAATCCAGAAAAGCCAGCGTCGTCGTTGGCATCAGCATTGCAACTGGAAAGTCACAGGCATGACCCAACTGGCGGTAGTAAGGGGAATGGTCTGGCACTGACTGATCGGCGAGTTGAGTGATGCCACGGGACCCCATGGCAAGGCCTAGATGACAGGAACTGTCAACTCGGGCTTCTTGAAGTGGGTGAGCTGGATGGAAATCCAACAGTTAGTTATATGGTGTTTTATGGCGCATAAGCTACTGTGGCTATGACGCGCAGAACACAAGCGAATCGAATAATGCGGCACCCTTACATATCAAGTCAGACAGGCCATGCAGGCACGTCTGCACGGCTTGGTTAAAGTGGGGATTTCGATATGTCCATGAGTGAGTTTTCGCATAACGGGGTAACTTACGACTGGTTACTGCTGAGTATGCGTCAGATAATGAAGATGACAATTAGGTGACTAATTATTAAGCGAAGAAATGTACTAGACGTATAGAGAAGCAATTAACGCTGTCGAGTCGTACCTTTAAAGGCGCAGCTCACTCGTCTTCTAATACCCCCCCCCCCCTCCCCCCTCCGCTCCCTCCTGTCGGTTCCTTTGATTTCGAATTATTGTGGCAGCAATCCCGCTTCCGAGTTTTGGTCAAAGAAGAACGTATCTTCGTTCCGTGGCACTTCTCTTTTGTTTTTTGCACCAACCTCTGACTTGCCCAAAACGTTGGCTTCACATAAAGACATATCAAATATCCATGAAACTAGCGGGATAAGTATGCGCCAGAAGTCTATGGCGACTTGAATTTGTAAACACGCCAACGGAATCCGTTACTGTTCTTTTATATTTTTATGCCTCTTCATCGTCCTTTGTGATTTTGAGAGCAGTCAAGAGAGCCTCTGACTACGAAAAAGTTCATATACTGTTTCTGCTTTTGCGGGGCGGAACTTTGTCCTCGCAAAACAATTTTGGCTACTTTATTTACCCCAAAATTTTTCATTAGTTTATAGGTATTTCACTACAAACATTATCTGGTTTTCACCCCTTGAAAAAACAAATTCTGGCCTGGTTGAATAAGCATCGAGTTATTTGATCAGTAATATTCAAGACAAAAGGAAGGTCCTAAAATGGGTAAATTTTAGGAAAAGGAAAAAAAAAAACAAGAAATTATCTTCCTAGAACCCCAGCTACAGCAAAACTACCTTCTCTAGTTTCATAAGTAGGTAGTACCTAATATCGCTATTATTACTGAGGTTTAGTCTCATGTGAACAATAGGCGTAAGTTAACAAAAGCTGGTTTTAAGTTTGGTACGCCGGTCACAAAGAGCACCTCTTGGAAAAGAAGCGCAGATGGACATATAATGCAGCTCCTAATTTAATCCCATGGTTTAGAAAAGTTGCATTGTCTGTTTTCTTCTTCAACAAAAAGTGGTTCACGAACGCACGAATACTACTAAAAGCACGCAAAAATGAGATCTGAAAGGCAGCTTTGCCGGCATTGTTGTACGTGAGTAACCTAAATCTTTAACTTAAATCACCAGTTGCAATATGAAAACTAAAAAATACTTTACTCTTATTATAATTCCAGAACCGCTGAACAAAGCACACATTTTTAAAGGATTGATTTGGTATGAAACAACGGTAAAGCCGTTAACAAAGAACCACCCTAGTTATACAGCATTGTGCCGTTTTCGAAGCAACCCTTTCTAGGGAGACTTCAATGCCGGTGAGGACATATAAACAACAACAAAAAAGTTGGAGGCGAGTTATGTTCATGTTCGCCTAAAGGCAGCGAATACTGATATCGACAAGTTTTTATTTTCTTTATTTTTTTTTTTCCAAACAGTCGTGCATAGAACCAACGGGGTACAAAGTTTTCAAAGTGCCCTTTTCGAGAACGAGGTTTTAAAAAGTCTGATATGTTCGCGCAGAGGCAAGACCGCTTTTCTTGGGGCGTCACGGAGCACGGAAGCGGGTTGGGAGTGTAAAGAAAGGGGTGGGTGAAGAAGGAGGGAGGGAGGAGAGTAAGGAAACCGTGGTAGGAGGAGACATGGTGCGGATAAAGGGAAAGGAAGAAGGTGCGCCTCGAAGCCAACGGAGGCGTCGCTCCCAGGGAAGGTGGTCTGACATGGCGATTAAAGCTGAGAGTGGCGTCTGCGATGCCAGCGATGCATTAATTCTTCGAGACCGAAGGTAGGGGGCGCCAGCGAGGCGCAAAACGGCGCCAACTCCCTGTTCTGTCTCATACCCCCCCTTTCTGCTTCTTTTGTCCTTCTTGCCACGGAGCTGCTCCTACTACTTGCTGGTGTCAGATCTCTTTTTCGCCGCCTTTCATGCATGGCTGTATCCAGCCGGTAGAACAGCTTCGCTCCTTTGTTTCCATTTTCTTGCCCTTCCGCCCGCCAATTCGCGCTTTTGTTTATTTTTCTCGGATGAGCTTCCGGCCTTTGCCAACAACCCCTTCCTCTCGATCCTCGCATAAATGTGTTTGCACACACACGACGGGAGTCGAGCTTGCGTACGCCCGACAGGAGACACATATATGTCTCTCTTCCCGCTGTTCCGCCGGTGCGCGGGAGTCCTCACTTTCCGTTCTTTCCTCCTTTTTTTGTTTCTCGTTCGGAGCCTTGATCTTGGGCTTCTTGTTTTCTTTTTTTTTTTTCATGTATCTCTCTCTACTCCATTTTTGTCGGCAAAACTTTGCCAGCGAAGCTCAGCCTTTTGTCTCGACTCTTTCGAATAGGGAGAACAAAAAATAAAGGAGGGGGGGGGGGGGGGTGTGTTGAAAACGGCTTCGTGATTTGGCGATAAGGGTGTTTAACCGGAATGCAAACAAATATAATAGAACAAATGGGGGCCCTTTTTTACAGGAGTTTGAGGCCTAAGTTCCTTTTGAAAGGGATCTCATCAGAATTCAACTTGTGATAGTTTTCACGCGTGCTTCGTACACTTCGCCTATTGCTTCTCGTCCCACCAGTGAAACTTACCCCTTTCTTCTCTTGCTATTATTTTTTTTTTGCCCACACGTTCCTGTTCGACGTTTGTTGATGTCACAGGACGCGATACTGCGGACAGAGCAAACAAATGCGAACGGCTGCTTACTGGCGCGTACACCCTTCTGGAGCATGCTTTCAACTTCTCCTATCTCTTGTTTCCACGTGTTCGCCTTTATTTTTCTTCTTGCTTCTCATTTAGCTCCCTCGATCTGCCTTTGATGACGCAGGTTAACTTTTCTGCTCGCTCACCGTAATTCCAGTCCAACACTTCCTGTCAGAGCGACACTCCAAAGGGATCAAAACGGAAGTTGCTTCCGAGATCGTGCGCGCACCGAAGGCACTGAAGCCTGCGCGGTTTCAATTACGCCGCGTTCTTCCCCGTTTACGGAACGGTGATCGCATTTTCGCAAACCACATCCTGGAGGCATACACACAAAGACCTCCTCCTCCCAACCCATTTCCACGTACACGTTTAAGGGACTCGCAAAAGAGGGAAGTGTTTGTTTCCCACCTTCGTGCCAATATTTGTTCCCATAACAGCCTCCCATGTCTGACTGCCTTGGCGCATTTTTTTTTTCTCGTATTTTTGCTGCTCACGTCAGTCTTAATTCATCCCTGCAGCGCTGATTTTGCTGGCGAGACCAGGAACTCGCTTTCATTGTTTGGACGCTGATCGCGCCTCCGGCATCCTTTTGAGCGTACGAGATGCTAGCACAGAAGCTGCTCATGGCAGCCATTCTCTTTTTCTCTGCCTCGTAGGAAGAAAAAGGCGGGAGAGGCGAGCGGACATCTTCCTTTGTTTGTCTTTGCTGTGGAGTCTGTTACTTTATGCTGCTGTTATTTTCTATGAGGTGCACTTTCCTCTATCTATCCATGTGCAAGCCGTTGTCTCTTAGCGCTGATTTGGGCAGGCGAGCTCAAAAGACGTGTCATGTAATCAGCATTTTCCAGCGTCGTTTTGCTGGCGCTAAGAGCTTTCTTGTGTTCCACGAAAGTGAGACGGCGTGGCTAAACAGGTGCCTTCGTCTGTGCATTTTGCCGGTAGGAGTAGAAAACGGGGTCCTCAGACTGAAGGAAAAACTGCTCAACCTCCTTTTCTGACAGCGAAAATCGAACACAGAAATGACCGCTCAAACTTTTTCCTCATAAAGTTTTTGATTTAGAACGAATAATGATAGCATAACATGTGTTGACGACGAGTTTTGCTGCTCTGTATGTCTCTAAAGGAATGCGAATTAATCTCCTAGTGATGGACACGATTCCTTTGTGCACTCTTAAATGTGTCGTGACCAGTCCGCCGTGTCTAAGTCCCAGTGTCCACGTGTTTGCACTGACCATGCAAAAATGACAGCTTTTCATATGTCTTGTTTTCCGAAACAGCCACTAACTGACATTGAGGTAGTTGATCTTCGTTTTTGCGATTTAATAATGATTTGGCCTTTGTTATTCTGCAAAACTGCAGGTATTAACTGTGTCGCAGTTACTCTATCAAAGTTATTTTTACTGTTGCTACATTGTAATGCATATTTTTCCCTGTAACCACATTGCAGTACAATCGGAATACTTACTGTAACGGAGAATAGACAGCAGGACAAGAGCATTTCAGAATGCGCCTTGTCCAATCTCCTCTTCCTGAGACTCTGTTTGCTTGTATATTTGCAATTTGCATTACAATAGCCCCCTCCCCCCCCCCCCCCCTCCCTCTCTGTCCGAGTGAACAGGTATTGCCGTAAACCTACAATTTTCAGTTCATTTTTGTTAAAAGTGATCAGATATGGAAGCAGTCAGAGTTACCAGCGTGCCAATTGTACGAACAGCCGAATGAGAAGGCTTTGAAAACAAGTTTTTTCTTGGTCAAGCAAAGAAAAAGAAGCAATATAGAATCGATTTCGTTAACACTTGTTGCAATAATAGTGCCCCAGACACATAAGTTGAAATCAGTAGTAAATCGTCTCATAAATCGTCTATGCCACACACTGCCTTCTCAACGCGAAATTATTACACACCTGAAAAAAAGACAAAGAGCAGTCGATTTACTTAATGGAAATATTGTGAATCTGCCGCACGTTTGGGGCGGCAAGTACAAAATTCATCTTTAAGAGAACAAGGTATATATAAGAATTATGGGGAACACTTAAGCTCCGCCGTTAAGAGTATGACGCGATAGCGTAGGCTACCAGCCCACATATAAAGCCTCACTTTAAGCAATCCGTATGAACTTGCCAAAGTGACCTAGGGGTAACGTGAATTCAACGGTCTGGGAAGGAAGATTCTGATATCACCCTCCCACATGAAAGGAGAGGCCCGATTTGGCAGCTCCTGCCAAAAGTAACGTCAGACAATACTAGGTCCAGTCACTGTGCGGCCATGTCAGCTGCCAGCTGCCGCCTGTCAGCGCCATGCACGTGATTATTCGCTCATAATGCTAACGCCGACTCTGATACCGTGTTTTCGGTGCACGAGTCCTGTAACGTTATGGCGTTAATAAGCATTTCTCATTGTTGTATTTGCGAATTCTCCATAACGGCTAGGTTCAGATAACAACTATAGCCTTAAAAACGGTAACTTTTGTTTCCATCGTGCATATCCCAAACCCATTACCAAAATCACTTTTCTATGATGGACCAGCCAAGCCATTTCTCCTTAAGCATGAGCCCTTACATCTACCGAGGACTGCAGAAGTCTACCACAGTGCGAACCGAGCCGACGCCGAAGGGCAAGAAGCGGCGAAAGTCGTCCGTGTTGCGTGTTGGTCACGTGACTCAAGAACCGCAAATGAGCCCAACCAACCACGACTAATTCCACTCCCTGGTCGGGACGAATGGTTTCCGCCGCGCTGAACCCCGCTCTCTTCTACGGTCATTCCCTGAGCGGTTCCAGGTCGAAGCTTTTGCCATCGATGGGCTCCTATATGCTGCGGACGTATAATTCTATGCAGCACTGCTCAAGCTAAGCTGTGCATCTCGTGATCTTTGACCGTTCCTCTGTCGCCATCATTGGGCGCCGATTTCGTCATTTTCATAAAGGCAGAGGAACCGTCACAGGAAAAAAATAGCTTTACTAAAATTGGGTTTCCAGCGCATACAAACAAACACGAGAAGGAACTAAGTGACAAGACAGAGGATCGTTAATTCTTTCCCGTGCTTGTCAGCCTGCGCTAAAAACCCAGTTTCAGCAATGCACCAACAAGCCTGCAAGAACGTTCTCGCAAAGTATAGCGTGTTCACGAGAAGTACAGCTTTAGCATTTTTCGCTTTGGTTTTGAAGGCCATTTAACGTTTTGTTTTAAAATACAAAGAGTGGTAACGTATACAGGCGGGTTTACCAATGGATAAATAAGCCCTGATATGATTCTAGGACGTGATGTGGCTTCTAATATAACCTGGACATTGATACTGGACCCTCGCCACTTCAAACGAGTTGAAAGTTAAGGCACCTCCAAATCGTGAACCCGAGCGATGGACAGTGTAAGTGAGCTGTGAGCACTAGTCTCCGAATACATCCGCCTTAGCTGTAGAAAGTTAACGGCCTTCTAGGGCGAATTCATCAGATAAAGCTTCGATTTTGCAGCTGCTTGTAAAACATTGTACCTCGCTCGTGTCAAGCTACTGAAGATTGCGGGTAGCTGTCTTATGACTGGCAAACCGAGTACATGGACCCGACGTTACATCCAATCTTCTGGCCGAACTCACGAGATTTCAGCCTCCAGAAACCGCTGCACGCATATACTGCGTTTCGAAGTGAGCACTGTGGTAAAGGAAACAGCTAGACACGGGAACCGACGCCGCGGGGAGTTGTGGCGGGTACGCGGAGGACGGTTAACCTCGGCGCACGCATCCCTGACTCATCGTCGCTCGTCGAGCGGTAGGAAGAGATGCGCACGTCTCTGCTGAGGTGGCAACGCAGCTGACGCGGCGCTTCTCCTCCTCCCCACTCTCCGCACTGCGTCGGCGCACTTATCCGAGCTCCGTATCGCGTGACGGACGCAGTTGCCTAAGCGGTCGCGGGCTTCTAATGCTATTTGCTCAATCCCTGTCCCCCCGAAAATGGGCTCCCCTTCTCGTATTTGGGCCACTTCCCTAAATCCCGCTTTTCGACTTACCTTCTTTCCTTATTTCCTTCTTTTTATTTTGTTTGCCGTTCTTCTTGCTCTGTCAGTGCGTTTTCTCCTTACGGCCTTTTGGTTGTCAGATTCGCTTAAGATCCGCTTACGGTCGCATGCCTGAAAGTCGTGCATATAACCGCATATCCGTGTAGCATAGGCAAAGGACGGAAGCCGGAAGAACCAAGTTTGTAGTTTCATTTTGGCCTGAAGGTCTATTTTTCATTGCGAAATTGGTAATTGTTTATTGGGTGCTCTTTTTACGTAGCTTTTAAAGGGTATTATTTAAAACAAATGAAATTTCATTCGCCAAAATATAGAGGAGCAGCACACCATTATGAAAATCCCTAGGCCCAGGCTGAACAAATTATGCAATTTTAAATGCACGGTTTCTCCACCCGTTACCTCCCTCAGCCTCGAGAAAAGTGAGAAAAGATAATAATGAAAGCCAAGTAAGCGCCGCATACCCCAGAAAGGCGAGCGCCGCTTGCCGGTGACGTATGTAGCATGGCGAACGGGGCTTACCGCCGGCACTGTATTCGGCCCCGAAACCGCACCGCGTACCGCGCCAAGACTAATTGTCCCACGAATTGGAATGGCGCCGGGCCGGGGAAACTGGCGCTCAATCCCGGGGTTAATGCCTGAGCGGCGCATTCGTCAAGCGACCGCCGCCGTCTTGGCTGCCTCAGCAGCTAACGAATTTGCTCGAGCCCAGTCCTGAACGGCGCGTAAAGCGACGTAGGCCGGCAGCAGTACTGCCGGCAGTAATTTGCTTCCATCGTGCCGCTGCTCGTTTCCGACGGGACAGGCTGTATCGGGCGTCGCCCGTTTGTCACGGGGAGAGAAAACCGTACTTTGATTGTGTTGCACGCCACGTCGATCGTAGTTCGCCCACCCCATGTTCTATATGTTTCCGCTGAACCCACAGGACCTATCTCACCTGGCCTCGCCAGAACAGCTACATACGGCTGCAGGGTTGGCGAGAGCTTTATGTGTCTTTGTAACAGATTAATATTTAGAAATCTTACTAGCATCATAGCCATATCGCATCATCTGGTAGTTGTTCTTGCAAGATATTCTACCATTTTTTTTTTTATTATTTGCATTGTGTTCATTTTATTTGTGAAGAAGAAAGTGGTGGTAGCGAGGATATGGAGAACTCTTTGTCCAGATACTTTGTTTCAGGCAGTTTTCATTCCTTAAATTCTTCGGAATGATTGCTTCTGAAACTTATAAAATGGAGTAGTCCGTTCAATCGGGTAACGTTAAAATACAGGAAGAGGCTTTCGGTTGTTGATTTTTTAGGCTGCCACGATTTATTGTTCTCAATTCGAAGTTAGCCACTATAAAGGCATATATTAAAATTTACTTACGCTTTCTCGGTGTTATGATAACCATGGAACACAGCATACATACTCGCTATCTTTAACTGAGTCAAGTTCCTAAGCTAACAGTCACTGGAGCTAAATGGAGGGAGATTGCAAGGAATCAGGGATCGGCCTTAGGTCAATTGAACACTGGAAGACTTAAGAAACGACAGACAAGCCAGTGGCGTCTAAACAGCAGACAGGCTTTGTTAAGTTTATTCTAGTTTAATTTAGTTAATTGGGCCGAACACACCAAATCAGTGCTGTTGTGGTTGTTGTGGCTGCAAGAAGAAGGAAAAGAAAATGCACGGGCCTGCTACTGGCTCTGTAGCTGAGCCACCTCCGCTGCCTCGTGCAGACAGGAGAAAATAGAGAAGAAAGGAAAGGAAGAGGGAGGGAAAGACGCGCGCCGCAACAACAGCCGTCGTCCACCACCGAAGCTGTGGTGGATGCAATGACAGCCTACAGCAGATAAAAATTCAGTGGCAGGCAAGCCCCCGCCGCAAGCGGCGGTGACCTACCTCCCAAATCAGTGCGGATAATTTAGACAATATGGTGTTCCCTAACGCGCGCTGACATCGAAATGTACACGGGTGCCTTATTTCTCGCCTCTATCGAAACTGAATTGGTTCACAGGAAAGGAAAGGCGAAGTATCTGTCGCACTTCTGCGCGGATGACTAAACCGCGCCGTGCCCCGCCGGGGTGGTGCAGTGGTAAGACGCCCGACTACTGTGCCGGAGTTCCCGGGATGGAATCCCGGCCTCGGCGGCTGCGTTTCGATGGAGGCGAAACGAAGTGGCGTCCGTGTGCTGCGCGATGTCAGCGTACGTTCAAGATCCCCAGGTGGTGGTGGTGGTGGTGGTGGATACTATGATGTTGGGGGATGGGGTACTGGGCACGACGTATGCCAGCCTGAGCTAGCGGCGGCACTCTTGGATCCCCAGGTGGTCGAAATTACTCCGTAGCCCTTCACTACGGCCCCCTTTCTCTCTATCCACTTTGACTCCCACCTTCATCCCTTCCCTTACGGCGCGGGTCAGGTGTCCACAGAGCAAGTGTGACAGGTACTGCGCCTATCCCTTCCTATGAACCAACCAACCAACCAACCAACCAACCAAACCAACCAAGTGAAAGTGGAAAGAGAGAAAGGGGTGCCGTAGTGAAGGGCCCCAGAGTAATTTCTACCACCTGGGGATCATAACGAGCATTGATATTGCGCAGCACACGGACGCCTCTTCGTTTCGCCTCCATCGAAACGCAGCCGCCGACGGTCGGGATCCAACCCGGGTACTTCAGCACAGTAGTCGGGCATCTAAACCACTGCACCACCGCAGCGGGGCAGGCTTCGAAGGCTTCGTTATAGCGTTTAGACGTATCGAGGCAGCATTCGAGGTATCAAACACTTGCTCTTTGTATTCTTTTCTGTCACATTTTGTTCTGTGGACACCTGAACCGCGCCGTAAGGGAAGGGAGGAAGGTGGGAGTGAAAGCGGAAAGAGAGAAATTGGTGCCGTAGTGGAGGGCTACGGAGTAATTTAGACCACCTGGGGATCTTTAATGTGCACTCCCCTGATGGGGCTGGGACAGGTAGGCCACCGCCGCTTGCGGCGGGGGCTAACTTGCCACCGAATGTTTATCTGTTGTAGGCCGTCATTGCACCCGCCACCGCTTAGGTGGTGGACGACGGCCGTTGTTGCGGCGCGCATCTCTCTCTCCCTCTTCCTTTTCTTTCTTCTCTATTTTCTCTTCTGTGCACGAGGCAGCCCCGCCGGGGTGGCGCAGTGATAAGACGCCTGACTACTGTGCCGGAGTTCCCGGGTTCGAACCCGACCTCGGCGGCTGCGTTTCGATGGAGGCGAAACGAAGTGGCGTCCGTGTGCTGTGCGATGTCAGCGCGCGTTAAAGATCCCCAGGTGGTCGAAATTACTCCGTAGCCCTCCACTACGGCTCCCCTTTCTCTTTTTCCACTTTCACTCCCACCTTCCTCCCTTCCCTTACGGCGCGGTTCAGGTGTCCACAGAGCAAGTGTGACAGATACTGCGCCTTTCCCTTCCTGAGAACCAACCAACCAGCGGAGGTACTGCACCACTCCGGCGGGGCCGACGAGGCAGCGGAGGTGGGCCCTGCCGGGGTGGTGCGGTGGTAAGACGCCCGACTACTGTGCCGGAGTACCCGGGTTCGAACCCGACCTCGGCGGCTGCGTTTCGATGGAGGCGAAACGAAGAGGCGTCGTGTGCTGTGCGATGTCAGCGCACGTTAAAAATTCCCAGGTGGTCGAAATTACTCCGTAGCCCTCCACTACGGCTCCTCTTTCTCTCTTTCCACTTTCACTCCCATCTTCCTCCCTTCCCTTACGGCGCGGTTGCGGTGTCCACAGAAAAACAAGTGAGACAGTTACCGCGCCTTTCCCTTCCTATAAATAAATCAGTAAATCATCAGCGGAGGTGGCTCAGCTACAGAGCCAGTAGTAGGCCCGTGCATTTTCTTTTCCTTCTTCCTACAGCCACAACAACAATAACAACTGCCATCGCACAGCACACGGACGCCTCTCCGTTTCGCCTCCATCGAAACACAGCCGCCGCGGTCGGGATCGAACCCGGGTACTCTGGCACAATAGTCGGGCGTCTTACCACTGCACCACCGCGGCGGGGCGGAAGGGGGGTAAGTGAATATAAAAGTGGTGGGTAAAGAGAGGGATGGGTGAGGTCAGTGTAGTCACATCCCATCACATCACGTCACAATCATATCACGTTACATAACAAAATTATAGCCTATCGATCAGGCCTGCGGCTTTCATGAAGCGTAGCAGAGCCTAGGAGACCTTCACCGCCACCTTAAAAGATCTAGCTCCCTACGACCACCCATCTATATTTTGCCCTTTTCAAGCTTACCTTAAGGCGAGAAGAATGGGGGTGTCAACAGGTGTAGTACCTGCCTTGAAGGGAGAATGAGAAGAAAAGGAGGGTGGAAGGCAGGGATGTTAACCAGAAATAACTCCGGTTGGCTGCCCTGCACTGGGGAATGGGAATGGGGGGATTAAAGGGGAGGGTAGAAGAGAAGAGGAGGTGAGAAAGTCAGTAAGCTTATAGAGCAAAGCTTCTTCGTCTAGGCCTTTCCATAGGCCGTTTCACGATATCCATTTAGCTTGTATTCAGTCCTATTCTACAGAGGTCAACACGCTTCTTTTTTTGTCTTTTTAATTTATCTTCTTGCCGTCCAAAGTACTTATTAATGAAGTTCGTGTTTTCTTGCTAACGTTAACCAGTCAAGGAAGAAGTTAGTCCCACTGTTAACAACGAAAGACCGCGTTTCAGGTGCCGGGTGGTATAAAAAGTTGCTACAGGAATTATTCGGTTGCAGCGTACACTCGTCTAATACGAACACTGATCGAGACTACCAGCACAGTTGAGTAAAAAAAAACGCGAAAAAGAAAAGTAAAAGTGTAGTCGAATCCCGCAATGCGCAAGAGGCACGCAGAGCTCTCTTTTTGCCAATCAGCATAATGCGGGGAAGAGCAGCCATCCAGTAGAAGCGCTGCTGCCGAGTTGGACAGCGGGCCGAAGTCATTCGCAAAAGAGCGGCGTCCGGGCGACCGCATGCGCCGGCATGCCTCGGCCCGGGGTCCATCGTGTCAATTAGGGCCGCCGCCTCGCATCTCCGGCGGGCGAGCGTGTCGCGCCTGCAATCATCGCGCGAACCTCGATGCGCAATCACCGTGGCATGGGGGCGGGTAGAAGGGCAGCAAAATAAAAGAAAGAAATGTGCTGCAGCATAAGCTGGACGAACGAAAGCCCGTCGTGCGCCCTCTCCAGAGAAGTGGCGCGCCGCCGCCGGCCGTCGCCAACGAAGTAGCGCAGAGCTGCTGCAGGGGGCGTTCGGCAGGGATTTCCGGCGTATGCATTTGAGCGGCACTTTCTAATTAGACGAACTGCGCGTGGCACTTGCCTTGGGCCTGGACCGATGCGAGGTACGGGAAGGGAAGCTGCTGCATCCCATCATCCTGCGCTGTACGTCCGTATAACTCTGCGGACGGTTTGGCTGAAGAGATTCACATTTCCGATGAGAGTTCGGTTTTGGTCACATGCGCAAACCGGAATGCGTCGCTCGTTGCAAAACGTTGTGTTATGACGTAACGGTAACGTGCGCGTCATCTGGGTGATGAGCAGCGAGTTTGTGATTTTGTAAAAATCTGCCTTTTTGTTTTTCGGCCAGTTAAACCTTGAACACGCTTCTGTTGTAATCAGCGCACTTTCGTCATTATGAAATTGCCAGAAGAGCGTGATGACGCATGATTAACGCGATATTGAAAGCACGGACGCCACACCACTTCGGAAGTCTCAGTTGTCTAGGTGGGCAGAACGGGATCTTTTTTAAATAGCCTTGTCATGATCAGAGCTCTTTGCTGAGACGATATATAAAGATGGCTTATTTGTAACGGTGCGACTGCCGCTACAGGGCGCTGCTCAACGGATCGCCACGTCAACGGCGCCTGTGTACGCGTTCTCCGCAGCCGCTGTGCTGGGGGTGAAGCGTCCCTCGGTTGCGTCGGCGCTGTTACGAGAGCAAAGATCATTATGGCGGATGTAGTTTATGTTGAGCTTGGTGCCCCGTGCTCCAGCAACACGTGACTTGATTAGCGAAAGTAGCTTCCGCTGGTGCCGCTGCCACGACCGTGTCCTTGTTATGCTGCTGAGGCATGGGACGCCCCGGATGGCTGGGAATGCACCCCGGGGCTTTCGCCGCTTCTCGGAGTCTTTTGCCAAGGGGAAGATGGAAATGACTGTACGTGCGGTTTCGGTCGGCACTCTTGTTATTTCGTTTATTTCCTTGTTTCCTCCTAAATTGATTGATAAACTGGAATGGGTTCAGTTCTGCGCCATTGAAATAATCGAGCGCATGTGAATAAAGGATAGGTCTTTTTCAAAGCTATGTTCGTTTTCATCCACGTATTTTAATTAGTGTTAAAAAGTTCGTGAAGGAGCGAAAATATATATTGTGAAGTTACCATTATTAATTTATGCTGAGTTCGGCATTATAAATTCCGTGCTGCGTAGCTTCAGCAGTGAACCACTGTAGAGATATTGCTCTAAACTGGTATAAAACCACAGACAGAAGAAGAGCGTACTTACAGCTTATTTCTTTGTACGCAAAATGTCGATTTTATATGTAATCGTAAAGAAAATGGCGTTTTTACGCATATTCATTGTGATGTAAAAGACAGCGCCATCCAAGTCTCTGCAAAATCAGAAATCAACGAAAACTGCAAGCCTGACTTAGACGACATCACCATTCTAGGGTACGAAAAAGCAAAAACCGAGATGGAAATAGTCGTAGAATTCGAAATCAGTACCTCTGGAACGTAAACTTACATCAATACACCATCAGTCGGCCTCGAAGACTGCCAAATGAATGGTTAGAGCCATTTATCAGGTTATATGTTCGAAGGCTGATAATGTTCCTGGTGGTTGCAGAAATATTCCGCTCTGACAAGTCGCACTCTGCTCTGTCATTCTGATTAAGTATAAAAGCTCTATTCTCGTACAGTAAAATCAGTTGAGAGTGCCGACTAACTAGGCCCCTTCATGCCTTGTTATTTGTTATCAACAGTAAATACGTAGTACTTGAATGATAAGGGGTGACTCCGCAAGATCGTTTTGTCGCAGCTGCAGCTCCACAAACGGTTGCACGTGCATGTGAGAGTGATTATATTGTGACACCGATCAGTTTGGGAGTGGATGATCTACCGGAGACGTGTTACAATCGAGGATGTTATCGCTCAGTCGCAAACGCTACAGAACGAATACCTTCCACGTTTTTCTTCTATGTTTATGCTTTAATAGGACGCCTTCTAAGAAGAGCAAGGGACGAAAAAGGATGAGAGGATATAGAATGCGGGAGGTCCGAGCCCATAAATCCATCGCTGCGTTCGTTAGGACAACTCTGCCATTCGAAACTGGTGAAACCGGCGTCGTTTATAGGAGGCAAAAGCATGTCTAAAGCGAGAGAATCTGGAAGCTCAAACTTGTCTACTTCCAAGCTCCATTTACGAGTACATATCCCATGGTTCCATTCTTGGGCAGCATCCGCGTGGCGACGCAGGTAGCACACGTGTCCCACCAGGGGCGTAGCGGGATCGCTTTGGTGTCTCAACAGTCCCCGAATTTTTCTGAGCCCTCGACTCCCCCTTGTTTAGCCCTCTATTTTCTCTACCAGCGACGTTTAACACTCCTTGTAAAATAATTTTCGCCGAGCCACTGTGTGCCGCCCTCCTACTTTGCGGTGCGCCTCAGTCAGTTTTCGTGTTTATGGCTTTGTGATGTTTATGAAAATCCACCTTAGTCATTAAATGAATTATTTTTATCGACAAATTACCTCACCGATTGAAAGAGATGTCCAGTAATAACACGATGAGCTATAGAAGCACCCCTAAAACAGGAGACCCACAAAGCTCTCACTAAAAGTATACACACTATGCCTGTTATTGACTGTGCGCACTCTTAGCCCACTGTGAGATTACTAACTATGAAACAGGAAGCTTCTCTTCTTTCGGATCAAAACTCGAGGGAATATCCAACTCGGTCGCGTCCGCATGGCATTGAGACTCTGATAAGCTACTGTGATTGAAGAGAAAATAACGTTTCGCTGTTACAACGACGACATATGAACGCAAATTGGAATGCAGAAACGCGCTGATATGGGAAAATGCGCTGAATTACGCCACCAAATTATCCCCAAGACCCTACACTCTCACAGCAAAAGAAGTCTCGTGATCCACCCTAAAGCGCAAGATTGACGCTATGACTAGTCACTTGAGCGGTGGAGCTCGCGCTTCCAGTACTCTGTGTGCAAAGGGTTTCTCCTCTCGTTAACAGACATTTAGAGTGGTTCACCTGTTAACATATTTTAGGCAAATTATCTGTAAAGTACATGGTTCCAAGGAACAAACAACAACGAGTGCTTACTTACGTGGATCTTTGACGCAATGCATGCTTTTTAAAGCAGGGCGTGTTATGCGACTGGTGAGTACAGATCACATGTTTGTCGAGTCAGCTGCACCGACAACGCGCTTGAGCACTGCGAAAGTCAAGGCGCCGCAAGGCCAAGACTACATGCACCTGGGTTATTTTTATTTTTTTTTTTTTTTTGCTTGCGAATTTTCTTCGTGCGTGGAACGCATGTGGCTATAGCGAAGAAGTCGCGCTATCACGAGCTTTAATCGGCCGATCTTTCTGGCCGTGAGGCTGCAAGTTTGACGCGTGGCCGCGTACGTTTCACACGCGGCGCGAATCGGCGGAAAGATAACTGTCCATGCATAGGCCTGACTCGACCGTTATCGCCTTGAAATCAACGAGGCTGATGCATGTCTTTCTTTCCAAGCATCGAACGTCACGGCAGCGGATTGGGGGTCACCAAATGAACCTGCGCGCGCGGACTTGGGTAAAGTGGCGAAGAGGCACCACGTGACTAGACTCGTATCCGTGCTCGAAGCTTCACTTGCTGGCACTTTATTGCCCGTCCGCAGTCGTAATGTAGGCTGCTGGAGTGCGCTATTCTGGTCAAGATCGCGGTAGTGACAGCTTGATGCGTAGGTGAGTGGCCGGCAACTTTTTCGACGTCTTCTGCCCTGCGTATAATTAGAAAAAAAGGATATAAGCAAACACGTGAATAGATCCGTCGTCATTCCTCTTAAAGCATGCGTTCGCGAAGGTTTCGCACATTCGTAAAAAGCGGCGCTATCAAGTGAAAAAAAAATTAAGCTAATAATGTCTATGTGACTGTCTGAAATGAACAAGCAAGTCTGAGATGGCAAAGAAAAACTAAAAAAGATATGACATTAATACCATGCTTGATCATTAATGCGTTTGTCTAGAACTACTGCTGCATGCTTTCCGGCGCGAATGGATGGCATCATCCTCCCGTCCGTTGCACACCATGCCCCTCTTTTTAGCCGGTTTCGAGTCGCTCTCTTTTAACAACACGAAAAGACTATATACTTTCTCTCGTAATGCGACCAGTCACAACCATAGCAAGGTCACGTGGTCAGTGAGGGATGTGTGCACTCGGCTGCGTGCTGGCGGTAATGTGGTGATGCAGGGACGTGTGACCATCGTTGTTCACGTGGGATACAGGGGCTGATTCACAAATAGGTAGACGTGGGCAGTCAGGTTATGTCATGTAATGACGACATGACC
Source organism: Amblyomma maculatum (assembly GCF_055883805.1). Lineage (NCBI taxonomy): Eukaryota > Metazoa > Arthropoda > Arachnida > Ixodida > Ixodidae > Amblyomma > Amblyomma maculatum. Next base: position 34,527,074 of record NC_139347.1, on the reverse strand, counting down.
ACATCAATTCTTACCCGACATGCATGGATGGCGCCGTAACTAAAGGAGCGTGAAATATTCCTACCGGAGCACTGTCATCGGTGCGCGCGTACGAATCAATACATGTACGTTATATATCGGTTCTCTCATGTAATGGTGGCCAAGCTTCTAAACAAAATGGGTATCCTGGCCCCGCGAAACTAACGAAGGGCTGCTGACAGTCACGTAGTTTAGAGTGCAATATTTTCCTTTCTCAAAAGGTAATTACTAATCACTAATTATCAAACATTTCCATTACTGACATGAAGACAGAAATGACTTTGTCGAAATTGTAGATGGTCCTGAAAAATAGCTTTCTGAAATGTTTTACTTCATGCTGTCGTTTACGTCAGGCGATTTGTCTTCTTCTCCGGCCTTCAAAGAAAGCTCAGACAATAAAAAAGCTTCCAGATAAAACAGGGCTGCAACTTCAGCGTCCCAAGAATCGTCTCAGTAGACGAAAACCCGCTTCCATCTGCAGTGCTGTCCACAACGGGGCTTTACGAGTGCATCTGACAGGTATATTAGACAGGAGCTGTCACGTGGTGCATTCTTTTTATACTTGTTGATAAAGCTGCGTAGGCGATACCTCGGTTCAAAGAATTCGGTCAATTCTTTCTCAAGGTGACCTACACATCTGAAATGACATTTTACGCCAGATGCCGGTAGATAAATATTCAGTTAATTAGTGCTTCATTTTAAACCAGCCAAAATACAAGACACAAAGAATAGAAACGAACAGCCTCGCCTTATTCGCTTCTATTCTTTGTGTCTTGTCTTTTGGCTGGTTTAAAATTAATGTTTTCCAACTCGCCCAGTCGTCAACCTTGTTGAATTAGTGCTTCTTAGTAATTAATATTAGTGAACAACAAAAACTTAAACTACTGCGGACTAGGCCAAGCTGCTTACAGCAGTCGTCAATGATTTCACTGGCTAGGACATTCTACTTTCTTAAAAATAATTGTACATATAGCTGGGACACCTGAAATCCGTATTTCATGTTTTGCCTCAGTACTATAATTTTAAACAGCACAGTGCATGGAAACCAGCCGCATCACTTGCCGACAGGAATCTGCGGCTCAACAAGCTACTGTGTGATGTAAGTATACAAACTGATTTCATGGACAACAAAGAGTGCGTCGTTTGAAACTCCTCGAAGGGCATAGTGCAATCTTTTTCTTTCTTTTTTTTTACCAACAGATGAAAGCGCTATTTTCGTATACAGCGTACAAATTTGCAGCCAGAGATTTGAACTGGAATAGTGTTTGCACAGAAAAAAAAAAAAAATACCCAGGAAAACAGTTACAGAAGCTTTTCTACGACTTTGAGGAAAATAGTCAACGTTTTTAGATATCGCCCTCTCCAAGAAGATGACTCTCATTTGCTTACAATACATTGATGGTTCTTCGAAAGGTGCAACATGAATAGTGGCAGGATGGAGTGAAGATGGGTAGAATTTCAAACCTCTCACGCTGGTTCCCACGGTCAGATTGGCCACATCTGTTTTCGACGAGATTTTAAAGGAATAACGCGCACACGTTTTGTCTTACTCGGCGTGATACGCGAAGGCTGGGCATTCATCGAAACCGCCTGGAAAGCGCCCATCTCGGTGAAGAAAGGCGCACGCCCGGTGACACCCGTCGACGCACACTTAGTGCAAGGCCCGTTTGCCCTTGATTAAAAACTGACGAAGACGACGGCGACAACACCCCCTCCTTCTCTCCCTCCCCTCCCGTATTGAAAGCCAGCCACGCCCTTTGAACAGCAAAAGCGGTGCCTCCAAACCACCCACGCACCTCCGGTAGCACGCCGTCGCTGCCCTGCAGGGCACGAAGATGTCGGCACAGAAAGTGAGGGGGCTTCTTAATAAAACACAGGGGTCCAGTGGCGGCGGCAGCCTTGGAGAAGAAGAAGACGTGCGGCGAACGCGCGCTCCGGCGTCGCTGACGCCGGCGCCTTCTCTAAGCATCGGGCACGGCCGCCGTCGTCCGAATGAAATTACACGAGCACTAGCTCCTCGCTCGGTGCGCCAAAAGCAGAAAGGGGGTTTCCCGGGAAGGGTCGGAAATAAGAGGCCAACAACGACCAAGCGCTCCTTGGCGAGTAATAAAACAAAACGGTAAGAAAAAAAAAAAACAGCGAGGACGACGCGCACAAGAAAGATCAGAGGAGGTGCCGTGAGTCAAAAAGGCGGGTGCAATGACGCCGAAATGAACTGCTCAGCTGGCCTCTCTCCTCTCGAACGAGTGACTGCTGCTCGCCCTTGTCGGTAAAATGAAGAGTGATCAGACGAGGGGACGCCGAGGGCAGCTTGAGAAGCGAAGCCGCGCCGAGTGGAGAGAGGACATAGCACCGATGAAAAGGAGAAACGTGACAACGGAGGGGAAGAAGGAGAGTTTTAACATTTTAAGGAGATCGACATTCGAAGCAATCGAAGAAAGAAATATACACCGTACATCTGTGAAACGTTGAGTGCTGCTTATACGACCGTGTTTAATTGCGTACCAGATTTTTGGGCCAACAATTTAGGTTCGTCGGCGAAGACGTCATCTGGATGAAGCGAATGGTTCAAGCTCCCCTAAGTAGCTATAGAGACCACTTTTGCAAGCTTATGCTGCAAACATGTCAAGTAGGCTGTACGTGTTATCCTGAAGAGCTTGGAAGAAATGCTTGACTAAAAATGAACAGGAAGAAAAAAAGTTAACAATCAAGACCAAGATATTATCAATAAAATATAATGCTTTAACGATCATTTGGCATAAATGCATTTCTTCAACAGTTACACGTGCCATTTTTCTTGCTTACCCTCAATGTTTTGTTTATATTATTTAGTTATCATGGTTGTCATGATCATTAATATTTTTACGGTACCTTTGCAACGAAACTTGACATTCTTTCGTGAAGACTATGCAAGGGCCTTGATGTGGACGGACAATGGGCGTTATTTTGCTGAAACGTCCGTGTGTTAGCTTCAGGAAAGGTTCAGGCTGCGAGATTTGTGCCAATCATTTATAGGTTTGTATTTAGATTCCACTACAGTGCGGAGCCCGTAATTGCGCTTTGTTCTCCTCTAGACTTATAAGGAAGTGTTTATGTGGACTCGCACAAATCGTGGAAAAACAAACTCAAGCTATAATACGTTCACACTTGATTAGCAAGCATATGGTTATTGATTATAATTACGGCCCCCAGCCGCGCCGCCTATAGCTATGTCTACAGAGGGCCGTGCTCAATGGCCGCTTTCGTGCTCTTTCATTAATGGGCCGGCGGTGAGTAGCCACAATGCAGAAAAAGTTTAGTTGAATTTGGTGAATTCCTTATTTCAAAGGCTCTGAAACGAAAGAAGCAAGTACTTCGCTCTGTTGCTTTTACTTCTGGCACGTCTTTCTGTAGTCTTTGTTTCGTGGTGGACATGCTTGCTAAGTCACGGATGAGTGTAAATCGACGATTGCAACTGTAAGTTCTCTTAAGGTTATTTCTATCACAAGGGATCCTTTTATGCGTCTGTAGAACGCTTCGTTAATCATGTTGTCTCCTTTTTGTGTTGGGTTCTTATTGTTGTTGTGTATGTGCCTTTGAGAACAAGAGGTGTCATCGTGGTCATCATCATCATCGTCGTCCAGCCATAGATCTCTCCAGTAGCCCTTCAATTAACTCTGTCTAGCCACATTATTATTTCAAGCCTCCTAATCTAATATGCACGTCTAATATGCCGCCCTCTGCTACACTTGCTATTCTTGGAATGAAATTCGTTATCTCAGATCGTTTATCATGAATTTCTCAAGCCCATTTCGTCTTCTTGGTTTAGACTTCGATGTCTAACTCGAGTTTGTTCTGTGGTGCACTTTACTGTCTTCCTGCCCCTCAACGTTATCCCCGTCATTTCCTTTTCCATAGTTCGCTGCGTAGTACTGAATATAAGTGGAATTATTTTCGTTATCCTTCATTTTTCTACCTGTAATACAGGTAGCTTTTACTTTTCTTTGCAGTGATCCTAATGAACCGCTGTTCATTCTTTGAGCGCGCCTCCCTAAAGCGCTGATTCCGAATCGTATTCTTTTAGCTACTACACTCTGTTCAATAATAGTCGTGGCAAGACGCAGAGCACATAGAGAAGGGGAAGAGAGAGGGTATGGAGTATGACTTCATATCTGCCCCATGAATTAGTTCAATAGTGGCGATCTGTAAAAAACAAAGAACGAATGTCTCCTGCTCATCGTCGTACGGCCACCCTACTGCGCCTTCTACCTCCGGATGTCGCGAGCTGCACGAGGTAGGGGCTATAGTGGGAGGTAGAGAGAACAGAGAGCAAGAAGGGGGGAGGGAGTCAGCTCGTGCCGCTCCCTTCAAGATCACTAAACCGGACTGAGTGGTGGTGTGGCACGGCAGTGCTTAATGAATTTTGCGCTTTACTCGCCGGACGGTGCTTTTCTTGTGGGGGCGATATCGCGCCTTTAATTTCGGCCGGCATTTCGATTAAAAGGACCCCACCACGCGCCGGGTTCGGGACGGGACCATGGCACGAGCAAGGAAGGGGAGGGTAGGGATGAGGGGAAAGCTTTTTCTTGGGACAAAACCCTGTGCACGCCACCGGAGGCGGCTTGCTTCCAGCGATGCTCTAAGCGTGGCGTCTACGCTCCTCACAACTCTCTCGTTCCCTTGAGTGCGCGATTTAATTTGAGCTTTGATTTTTTATTCTTTCATTTTTGCTTCTCTGATCTCTTCCCCTTTTTTCCTGTTTGCTCCTCGAGCATTTTAACTTCTGACATTTTTATCCCACACTCCTGAACCCGTGGCTTTATTGCTCCGAGAAGTGAACAACAAGGAACGTTCTTCGCACGTACGTACCTATATAAAGAAACCAGCACCCGTACGGCTCACACGGCGCGACCTTTTGAATGGCGTTAATGGAATAGTGAAAAGTGAGAACAGAAACTCGCATACAGATTCTGTGCTACACACAAGCAGAATATATAGATACTTTAGAACAGTGACATGACCTAGCGATTATGTCGAAGGACTTTGCCGGTTTCTTCAGATGAAAGATGTCCCCTAAGTGCCACGACTTGCACTATCCAGCTGCTTATGCCCAAGCCTTCGAAAATTGCCTAACGCATTTCCAAAATTTCATGAAATTTAAAAAAAAAATAAGTGATATCTACGTGCCGTTAGTACAGAATTATCTCTGACGTATCACTCATTTCAGGACTCATAGCAGTGAGAAGCTTTTAGATACTGTGAGGAAAACGACCATTCTGACTCAACAAAAGTTAGTCGAATGAACTAAATACGCATTCGTTTAGGATTCGACATACCCATTGCCAAAGGGGCAATAGAAATAGTGCAACATAGTTCTCAATTACTTTCAGCTGCGCATTTCTTCGTTTTATTTTCTACATTAAGCCCTAGTTATATAAACAGACCTCTGAATGTGGCTGTTTCCTAAGGAATGCTCTGGAAAAAATTTATCCTGCGCTCACGTTTCATGCACAATTATGCACTTTAATTTTGCCACACGCGCCATGATTGCCACACAGCATATCAGGCAGCAAACCGAATGTGACAGTGACACGTCAGGAACAACACTGGAAAAGCGCCTCAGTAAGCTGTTAGCTTCCGCATACAACAACGCCACTGAAGCCGACGCTGGATCAGCAGATGAGCCTCCACCTTCTCTGCCTCGAGTGACCTGCACGAGCACGCTGTAGGTGAGCTGCGGTCTACGGCTGGTCCGACGACCCCTAGTCTGCCATGGTGTAGAAGATGTTTGGTCCTCATCCCCTTCGCTCTGATCGGCCGGAGAATTACGGGAAACTACGGGCGTCTGAGTTGCGCGCAGCTTTGGCAAATGTTGTAATATTTATTGAGAAAGCACTACTCCGCCATGTGCTAAATCTAAATTTAGTTTTGTGTGTACCTCGTCCTTGCAGTGACCTCGTCAGCCTAGCTTAACAACGCCATAGCAAAAGTAAAAAAAAAAAAAAAGCCGGATTGGTACGAACCAAGATATTTCTTTATGGAAGTGATCATAGAACATCGTATCTACTATTTGCATACGTGACATTTATTGCACGTTGTTATGAAGAGGAAGGGCTATATATACAGAATACAGGTGCACGACCTCGAGGGAAAAGGAAACTAACAGGCCGGCAAGAATAAACACCACGTCGGCAGTGGAACAAGTCGGGCTGAAACTCATTTTCTTCATAAATGTTCTTTAGTTGAAGCATCTTTCTGCTGAAATAAGTTCCAAGAGAAGTAACAGGTTCAGCGTTGCTGTCCAATATGCTCGTCTTCTATAAGCTATGGAGTCCACAAGAAAGACAATGTCGCAAGAGTGGTAACCTTAAGTAACTAGAAGGTATTGTACATTGCGCGAGTTATAAAAACGTCTTTCTTTTGAGTTCTTTTCAGCACGTCGCAAAAGAGAACCACTGGTGTGAAATTTTGTGAAACTGTGTTTAGTATTTTCAGGCATATCAAACAGATGGCAGTTAACAGAAGAGACAATGACATTTTCCATGTGAACCCATGTGTTTGAGGTAGAGCGTCGGTGTATAATTTAAATGAAAACATTTTCGGGCGGAGTCAAATCAGCATTTTGCTCACCTGCATTAATTAGCACATTATGTACTACTTTAAGACCGAAGTAAACCAAAGTAAAAATTTATACAATGGCCGCGGAAAGAGCACCATTATCAATTCCCTATCCAGGATCTTCCTGAAGTTAGGATATATGTGCTCATTTGAAAACCGTACTATCAATACGCGTGCTGTGCGATGTCAGTGCACGTTAAAGATCCCCAGGTGGTCTAAATTACTCCGGAGCCCTCCACAACGGCACCCCTTTCTCTCCTTCCGCCTTCATTCCCACCTCTTCCTTTCCTTACGGCGTGGTTCAGGTGTCCATAGAGCACCTGAACCTTTCTTGTGAACCAATTAAGAATAAAAAAAAAAGAAGAAGAGCGCCGCCCATCTTATCTCAACCGGGCGTACGATATTGCTAACGACTGCGTCCAATGAGGTTGCACGGAGGCCGAGAAGTGGTCGGCCAGTGACTACAATGAGGCTCCGCACACCGAATGTGGTGAGGTGACTTAGAACGTCGGTGGCGTCAATCTCTTCAGCATGTGAAGAAGTAATGTATTGCGACTAACTATCTTCATCTATTCCTTATCTGCAGCTTGCCAGTTTTCGCCACCAGCACCAACTCTCAACCAGCAAACACACCAAAAACAGCCTTTTGCAGTGCTCAAAGAAGCCAGAGTGGTCACGAGCGCGAGATGAGTGCCCGTTATGAGTTGTCGTTTTCAAGGGCACTGCTGATTGTGAATATGCTTCCGTTAACAGCTTTTCATCTCGAAAAGGTTCAACGAGGCGCCTGTAAAGGTGGCTTTGCTGCAGTATGTGCCTTTATGTGGAGGTGCATCCTTGAGAGATTCCAGGAAAATACACGTATTTCTTTGCTGTGCTCAGAACATCCGTCTTATGATTGCATCGTAAAAGATTATTGTTTTATTCTTCATGCGAACTGTAAGCATTATATAGGAAGCGTAATTGGGTTTAAGGAGAGAGATAAAGGAAAAGCAACAGAGCGGAGGTGCAGCGTCGATCAGGCGGGCGACCAAAGCGGTACCTCCATGAACGACGACTACTCGAAAAGACACTCATCAATGACGCGCCGCTTATTGAAAAACTAAAGAAAAAGACAGGCCTATCCTTTCAGAGTGTGCCGCTAGAGTTCAAAGTGGTGTACTGTCGAAGCAGTCCTCGCAATGATTCCATGGGGCGACGCGTCTGGAAAGACGCGGGGCCCGCGCGAACCGTTTCTCTCGCTCGTGTGGCACCTAAATCTTCGTTAAATCCTCCCGGTGCCTACTCCGGTCTGCGTGTGTCGTTCTTTTCCCGCGCGCGGGTGAGGTCGCCTCCGTCGCCTCCACCACGCGCAGGGAGCGGCGAGTCTGACGGAAGAACCGCGCCTTTTTGTCTTCGTTAACGCCTACGCGTAATCCGTTCCGCTGTCAGTGGACCCGATTGCGATCGCGACGCGCCCTGCCTTTCCCTCTTAATCCAAAAACACGTCTCTCCTCCGCTCGCTAACTGTGGTGGCTAACGGCGGCAGCCGCGACGCTGAAGACCGACGGCGTTTCGACTACCCAAGGCTCCTGACGGTTTCGGGGCCGGCCACATCGAACAGATTGAATGCGCGAATACTAGGCTGGGGGCCAGCCTATCTTAGGTAAGAAATAAAAACTGAATTTCGCTCGCAAGCTAGGTCACAACCCTCTTCTCTCCTCCCTCCAACCAACGCCACGACCACGCACACATGTACACACACGCACATAAGTTTGCTTGCCTCAATGTCCGTGAATGTGAGCATTATGCCCTGAATATCGTCACTTCAATTTCCGCTCTCTTCCTTTTCCTGTCATTCCCCTTTCTTCGTCTGGAATATCAAAGAGGAGGTATATGCCTGTGGCTTTCCTTTGCTCTTTTGCAAAAATTAAAATATACTTTGAGATTCGGTGGGGGTGGCCGTCACTGTTCGTTGTGCATGCAGCATTCCGCGTCACTCATATCCTCATGCATGCGTTGTTGTCTGCTTTTCTTTGTCTTCTGGCATTTTTCGTCAAAATGATTGACCATATGTGATAGTCATTCCATTTAAATGGCTCATATATGAGAATGTTTGCAATAAAGTTGTGTCTCCGTAAATTTGAATATTTTGTCTTCTCATTCACGTCACTGTCACTTTGAGCAACCTTCTGATAGTAAACAACCCTGAAAAGAGAAATTCTGAACACATTTGAATGCTTATGCTGAAAAGTATCTAGACTTCAGGGCTGTATTTACGCCGATATTAGAGAAAAACAAAAATGAACAAACCTTTTAAAAGTTCTTCGAAAAAAAAAAGCTTAGCATGTGCAATGATCGTCAGAGACTGTACTCCATGAACCTAGCGCTGGCTGCGACGCCTGTTGTCGCTTCTGGGCCGCTGGAGCTTGCTTGCTGCATGACGCTGGCTTTAAAGGCGAAATTCTTTAAGCGCTCACACTCGCGGTGAATATCCGTCCGTTACATCCAAAGACTGGAAGAAGAAGTCGTGGGAGATGGTAGCTGGCAGCTGAAATTGCCGGGCACTAACTGGACGTAGGACTTCCTGACATTACGTTTGGCAGGAGCTGCCAACGAAGGCCTCTCCTTTCACATGGGAGGGTGACATCGCAATCAGCCCACCAAAACCCTTGCAATCACATTAGCCCTAGGCCACGCAAGCACGTTCATACAGCTCGGTTAAAGCGCGGCTGTATATTTTAACTGGTAGCTTACGCTATCGCGTCATCGCGAAGGTGGGAGTGAAAACAGAGCAAACGAGGTGCCATTGTTCAGGGCTTCGGACCACCCCGCGATAGAGGCTTTCGTCTCATCGCAGTTTAGTGATCCAAAGCGTCCCCTAGAATTCTTGCTCGCGCGTTTTAAGCAAAACCTTGAAATAAAGGCACCAGTCTCCATAAACAGGTCTTATGGTCAGGATACCTTTGTACTATGCAAACTACCTTGTTTACTGAATAGCAAGAGATTCTGGGTATTCATGAAACCAAAAACTAATATGGGGTGTGGTCAGTTCTCTTTTGGCCATGTATGCATGTTTTCTCCTCCTGGTGAACAGCGTTAAGGTTACACTGGTAAATCTTATTCAGAACTCCTATCTGCATAACATGGTGTAACAATTTTGCATCATTGAGCGCTATGTGCTGCGTGAGATGTGCCCGTGCTTTGTTCTGCCTGTTTATCTCTACACGTATCATACAATGCCATGGCAAGTTGCATTATTAGAGAGATTCAGTATCGTGTGATCCGCAATCCGTCACCGTGACCGTTCACCGCACACGGCCGGTCTATGCGCAGACTTCTACTGATTTCCAGCATGTGGCACCATCTATCGGTGTCAAGGGGATCTGAGCATGCGCAGTGGGACTCGCGGAGGTGGATCAGGTAACGGATAGCGGATCATGGGACATTAAATCTCTATTTTGTCTCATTCTTGTGCGCTATATTAAAAGGCTACTTGGACTTTACTGTATGCACAGATCCATTTGATTTGGTTTGCCAAAACTTCAATACAGCACCTGCACAAGATCCATGCTAATAATATCTGGCGCTAGATACAACCCAAAGGTAAATGTAGTAAAGCATCAAAATTTTACTTTTTTTTTTTTTTAGTGGTCTAGTAATGCTCTCAGAAGGCAGTCTTCGTGTCGTGCTTTTTCTTTTTGGTCCTATTTTTGTTCCGGTCTAGTAACAAAAGGGAAGTGGTATGGGAGGTTTTACATTTAAAAATTGCACGTGCGCTGTGATGAATGTTTTTGTAAAGAAATCAGCACCGAGTTCAGCCGTCGGAGTTTTCTTTTTTTTTTTTTTTTTAGCGTGTACTGATATTGAACAGGGCAGGAATGTTTTTTTTTTTGTCCCCTTTCTGTGTAATTGAAATCGTCTTGGTTGTGGTTCAATCCCATAACTTTGGGCTCAATTGTGAAAGGCTAAACACGCAAACACAATGCGACCGGTAATTATTGCAAAAACTTCTTGTGCAAAATTGCAAAAACTGTGCTGGATAAAAAAGCAGAAGCGAAGTTTCCAGCTTTCCAGATACCCAAATAGTGGACGTAAATAGCCCAGCGTGCCCATCGACCAAATTTTGGACAGCGTAGACAAATGCTACTGAATAATAACCGCTGACAAGGTTCAGGCGATTTCTGTCTTTTTGTTTTCAACCAGAAAGTGTGACAAGGCTACAATAAAAAATATGCGGACAATATTTTCTGTTAGGAGCTCGATAAAACCGGATCTAAAACTGTATACATTAAAAGGCATCTTATTGATATTCTTTCTTTTCCCTGTTTTCCGTACGGTGTATTTCTGCTTCTGTGGCAGAAAACTTAAATCAAACGCTAGCTGTTTTCCAAAGTGATGAGCAGTGAGGCTCTCAGGCAAGTTTATAGCTTCGTTTCCATATTGTTACGGGGTAGTTCATCTTGTAGCAGAGGGCGGACGCGGAAGACAAGGCTTTCAAACTGACGTTTTCTGCAGGCACCAGCCGACTCTGTTGAACGTCGTCTTCTCTCCAACTCACGAGAGTCTTCTTCTTCTTTCCTTATGCGTATGCACCGCCTAATGTTACACTACCCCACCGGCTGAAAAGCACCGTCCCGGTGCGTACTAGCGTCCAAACCAGGGTCCATGTAGTACGGCTTTAGGCGTGCAACATGGACCGTCTCGGTGCGTGGTGTAGAGGCATGGCGGACGGGATGCAAGGGCGCAATTTCGTATGTCACTGGTGTCACTTGTCGTAAAATACGGTAGGGTCCTGTATAACGGGGCAAAAGTTTTTCCGAGAGGCCAACGTGGCGAACTGTGGTCCAAAGCTGAACTACCCCGCACCTCCACTAAGGTGTTACGGGGTAGTTCAGCTTGTAGCAGAGGGCGGACACGGAAGACAAGGCTTTCAAACAGACGTTTTCTGCAGGCACCAGCCTACTCTGTTGAACGTCGTCTTCTCTCCAACTCACGAGAGTCTTCTTTCCTTATGCGTATGCACCGCCTAATGTGACAATATTACAGTACTTAAAAATAATGAGCGCGTTTCACACTTTCAGAACCATATTCCTAAGTACTACTTAAAGGGCGAACATCCTCAATTCCCCCTTTCCCCCGGCCCCTCCAAACCGCACTTTGATAAGTTTGCTTTAAACATATCATCGACCATGCCCCATTTCGTAAAAACTTTCGAGGAACTGTGCACAAAGAGACATTTCCTGCACCGTCTTGGTAATCTAGGTAGTCTATAGTAAGGCCTTCACACGCTATAAGAATCGCGACAAGTGGATATGCGTAGTCGGCTCTTCTTAGTGCATGGACGCCGGATTAGAGGAGCGACAAGTTTGGGAGATTGGCTTACAAGGAACGCCCAGATAAACACGAGCCGTTCTTGCTTTTTGTGATAGTGCTACAGCTAGCGTGTTTCACGCTTGCAAAAGGGTGCAGAGTAAGGGGGGAGGGAAATGAGACAGGTGAAAGGAAGCGCTAAAGCCAGCCTAAAAAACGCCTGCAGTACGAGAAATAAATATTTGTGCCTCAACTATTTTCAATAGACTCCTTTCAAATAGGCTGCTCCCGGCAGCTTTCGCCCTCCATTTAGATCGAGTCCCATTCCTCGAAATTGATGTTAGCCTTATTCCGGTCGTTTTGACAACGATCTAAACTAGAGGATAGTAAGTAGCTGTACAGCTCAGAATAGGCCAGCACCACTTAATGTTCTATTTCGCTCGTGGTCCGTTCGCAAGGAGGCTCTGCGCCTGTAAGGTCACGCTGCTATCACAGGAAATGGTGTCGTTACGAAAACCCGCTCTGCGACATGCCCTAAGCGCTGCCTTTTTCTTTGATTTACTTTTCTTAAAACGTCACCTCACCGGACATGCAAGCTTGAGTAACTCGACCGAATCACAAAAGAAAACGAGCCGGCTACAAAGAATAACAAATAGCTCCTGCTGAGCTCACTTCCAGGGCCAAAGAGCTCATTTCCGCGATGAAGCAAACTTGGGAGTTGCGGGGAGGGGTGAGAATTCGACCGTCATGCGGTTTGGCTGTTTGCCTCTTCGAAACTGTTCTTATCTTGGCCGTTTCGGGCGCCCCTACTTTATTTGTGCACTTGGGCCCTGTCGGCTTCGCGGTCTTGTATGATCGTTTTCTTCTCGTTTCATTTTTAGTTTTTCGCTTCCCTCTCGCTCTCTTGTCTCTGTCATTTTACATAGGAGAGCTTTCGATCCGGACCAGTGCGGTTGCGCTCACTGCTCTAATTGTATTTGTTTTAAGAGTCGGCAGCGACACCGGTTCCACTGTGCGGGGTCTCAGCTGCACGGGCAAGCGCGGAATGATTTCCGGAAGAGCATGTTTGCAGCTACTTTCGCCTTGCCTTCGATTTCTTCCGTTCACAGGACTGTGCTCTCTTCGTTCTAGCGTATACTCCTTTCTCCGTTCAATTTGCTTCGGTTTAGTTTCAGAGTGCAGCGCAGGCGGACTGCGAAAAGTAAAGAACGATGGACAGATCTGGTGAGTCGAGCTTTGGAGGGGGTGACAGGAAAAGAACACTGTCGTTACCGTTCGTCGGCTACTTCAAATGGTCTGCGATAAGCGCTGAGCAATTACCCCCGTCTGACTTCGTTTACAAAATGGGGCTCAAAGGTAACTTTTGCGCCATGCCTGCCTTTCCATCTTCTCTCCACGCACATCGATTTTTATTTCCTTTTTTTTTTTTTGTGCTAGGCGTACCCATGGTGTCGTTTTCTGCCTAGAAGACCCCAGGCTCCGAAAGTGAGAGGTAGTCGGTCGGTGTGTGTGTGTGTGTGTGTGTGTGTGTGTGTGTGTGTGTGTGTGTGTGTGTGTGTGTGTGTGTGTGTGTGTGTGTGTGTGTGTGTGTGTGTGTGTGTGTGTGTGTGTGTGTGTGTGTGTGTGTGTGTGTGTGTGTGTGTGTGTGTGTGTGTGTGTGTGTGTGTGTGTGTGTGTGTGTGTGTGTGTGTGTGTGTGTGTGTGTGTGTGTGTGTGTGTGTGTGTGTGTGTGTGATAGAGAGAGAGAGGGTGAAATGGCGTGCTCATGCTTGTTTTCCAACCACAAACATTAATAGCGCTTAGCGAGAATGTGGCGTTAAGAAGAAACGAACTTCTACAGTAAGGGCGTTTTGTGCCCGTCGTCGTCATGTGCATCACATTAAACACCTTTAGTACATAACGCCACCTCATAAATGTTGAATTAACCCTGTCCTGTGCTGATCTGCCCGCCAGACTCGCCGCAGCATCCTGCTGCGTTCATGCTCCTTCCGAATCGACTCCGTTAACCTAAGTCAGCTTTGATCAGCTGCGTGGCCAATGAATATTTTCTTTTCCTATCTTCAAGTCAGTTCAGTTCAGTCGTTCAGTCGTGTCCGACTCTTCGTGACCCTATAGACCATGTCACGCCACGCTTTCCGGTCTCTCGCTATCTTCCTAACATTACATAACTTCATCTGCAGTGCCTCGAGGTTGCCATCTAACCCTCGCGTTCGCTGCCTACCCCTTCTCCGGCGACCCTCAACCTTTCCCAACATCAACTCTTTCTCCAGCGACTCCTCTCGTCTCATCAGATGACCAAAGTAGCTGAGCTTTAACTTTAGAATTTGACCCTCCAATGAGCAGTCAGGGTTTATGGTCGACGATATCGACTGATTTGATCTTCTGGCAGTCCAAGGAACTCTTAAGAGTCTTCGCCAGCACCACAATTCAAACGCGTCAATTCTTCGGCGCTCAGCCTTTTTCATAGTCCAACTCTCGCATCCATACATCACAACTGGAAAGACCATAGCACGAGTTATACGGATCTTGGTTGGCAGACTAATGTCTCTGCTCTTTACTAGGCGGTCAAGGCTAACCATTGCTCTCTTTCCCAGAAGCAGGCGTCTCCTAATTTCATGGCTGCAGTTTCCTTCCGAGGACATCTTGGAGCCCAGGAAGAGAAAATCTGTCACAGCTTCCACTTCTTGTCCCTTGATGCTCCAGGACTTGATAGGGCAAGACGCCATGATCTTTGTCTTTTTAATGTTCAGTTTAAGCCCAAACTTCTCACTCTCTTCTTGTACGCGCATCAGAAGTCTTCAAGTAGGACATCCCTATTTCGCGTTCTTTCCTAACGCACTCTCAGCCCTTATTTTCTCGCTGCTCTGCTGCAGCGTATTTCATAACCTATTGCGCTTTGGGGTATTAAATCCGTTATAAAACAAAACCAGAAACCAAACAATTACTCAATCTTTATATGTTCTTGTACAAATGATGCGCTACATAGCTGTCTGAAGAAAAGAAAAAAGATCCTTTGTCAGTTTTAGGCGTTTATGTCCATGCGGTGGTAGAATCTAGTTTCAATAATGTATAACACATATATGCTACATTAGTCGTGCGCCTAGTTTGAAACTTGAGGCCCTGTTGAAGTGAAAAGCATGTTTTTCTTTATAAATGTGTTTACCCCAATTTCCTATCAGGGTCTTAAACGCTCCCAACTGCCAGAGCGCAATTACGTACCATTATATAAATTCACTTTTCAGCTTGAAAAGAAACATGCAATTCCACATTTTTCAATACCAGTGTAACGAATTGTCAGTTCATTGGAGAATAGATACTCCACGGCATCGAACAAAGGGAGCAGAAGTCCCGTTGAAGAGCAGCTAGATTCTTAACTTGGTTTAACATATATAGGACCAAAAAGTTTGTTAACCTTTGTTAACTCCATGTTAGAAGACAGGTGGTGATCGTCGCCCTCCAGAGGCTCTTCTTTGCACCAAATGAAAAAAAAAAAAAAAAAAAGCATCCTAATATACATTTACCCAGTATTCTGAGTACCTATTCTTTTTACTCTTGAATGAACAGAGGTCCACAATGCTTTCTTGCAAACTGTTTAACATCGCGAAGTCCCGGGATCGGATACCATTCTGGCCTTTTTGTTTTTCTTTTTACTCCCTGACCCGACAGCCCTCTACAAGCATGCAGTGTTTACTCTGTTGCAGAACTGATAGGACAGGGCAAGTCGAAGGTCATTTCCAAAAACGAAAAAAAAAAAGCAGCCAAGTTCACGGCGTCGGAATATGAGCGTCCTGCTCTCTGCAGGGAGCCATGAAGGCACTCAAACTTAACTGTGGAAAGCAGCATCAGTCATTCCCCCCGGGCGATAAACAATTCCGCGGCTGGTTTGTTGGCTCAAAACACTGGCTCGTACGAATCCTTCGAAGCCGGCTACGCGACGCCAGTTCGTCTTAGAAATTCGACTCAGTGATGCGCATATCACACCGTTCTGTAGAGCATATATTACCAGTGAGCCGGTCATGCAAGACGCCTATCGAGAGGGCACTGCGTTCAGAGGGACATCCACTTTCCGCTGCCCCTGCCAGAAGACACTCGAGCACCGTGCTCCCTGAAATTGGCTTGGCGTCCACTCCTGCCTGCCCGAAACGAAGTGCAAGGGAGGGAGTTCGGAGGTGCCGCACGCCGCTTCCACGAGCTTGGTGAACTACGTAAGCGTCGCCAGCGGGTTCACGACCCAAGTATAACCTCCTTGCACTGTAACATCTGTAACGAGCTCTCCTCCAATCTGGCCAATTTGCAAGTCTGCATTTCCCTGGAACTGAGGGTTAGCACTCGGCGCTGAAGGAGCGAACGAGAGAGGGCCTACCACTCGCAAACAGCGTTGCCTGTCCTGTTTAGGTTCACTGCGCTTGAAGGAAGCTTGAAGAGAGAGAGAGAGACAGAGATGGGAGGGAGAGAGAAGAGCACCGAAGAAAGAATACGAAGGTTCTAGCAAAGAAATGACGGCTCGCGCTCGCGGCGACGTCGGCGTGGACTAGGGCGGGTGGAAATCGGATCCTCTAAAAGCGCTCGGCTAAAGGCGAGCTCGTAAGTCACTTACGGCGCAAAAGCTCGCTCTAAATGGATGAATGACTAAGCCCGAGTGGGCGCGCGTGCGCGTGCTCGCAGGAGTGCAAGGCGAGGACACGAGAGACGGTGTGGCGGTGAAACCATGTGCGTGGCGGGTCGATGGGGGGAGGCGAGAAACGCTTGAGGAGCAAGAGTTGGGAGCGTTGATTCCCAAATGACGAAGACGTTTTCGTTATGAAGCGCGTGCACTTACCAGGTCCCTTGAGACGATTCTACTTGACTGGATGCGTAGAATCCACAGCTGAAAGGTTGTCGTCGAATGTATTCTTCTCTCTGACAGGGCCTAAGCGAACGAGTCGATTCTGAAGGCACGCGTGAATTTTCTCGTCTTACAGAACGTCGCATGTGCGCATTTTTCGGTGCACTTCGCGACGCCCACGTATCGTCCTAAATCAGGGTGAACTTGCTTAGAGCTAAAAGAAGAGATGTGACACGGAAAGTATCTCAAGCCGCGTGGACCTCGTCATCGTCCTATAGGATGGCACTGCTGCACAACCTATTTCCATCGAGTTTTGGGGGGAAACAGGTACTGCCTTCAGCACTTAGTATGGTGAGTGCATGTACAACGTTCGATATACGAGCAATACTCGTATTTCTGACTAGTTGCTCTTTAAAGCCAACACATCTGCGCTAGTCCGAGTAAAACACAAATGGTGATTGATCTCAGCGAGAAGATGCGTATGGAGAAAACAAGGAAGGGAATTATGTAAATTTACGGCAATGAATCGAGGGGGAAAGCAGAAATGGGAGAACAATTGGGATGTGAAAACATGGTGCCAGATTTTAACTTCTAAGGCTAACCACACTAATTTCTACCGTGTCTAGATAATTGTTTGCGCTTAATGAGGAATCCGGCAGCCAGAGCTTAGATTATAAATGGACACATTGCACATCTACATTGATATTTGTATCTGGCATTTTTGATCTAAAATTTATATCTCCAAGGGTTGCCTTTGTGACTTTTATACATGCCTGCTCTTCGGAACAAGCGCACAACCATTTCAAACCGTCTGAAGAGTATTGGCTATTTCTTTTTATGTTGCTTTTGTTCCTTCTGTAGTTTATAATCTCTGATGCATGCTCGATCTCGAAGTAAGGTAAGAGGCGTGGAATGGAGTCGCAGAAATTTAATTTTAATACGTATTTTAGTGTATAATTTATAATGAAATTGACAGGGCAGGCTTCTCAATACCTAAGACAGCACAGCCCGTCACACATGCCCAACTTTGTGGCGAGAAGGTGTACGTGTGCGGGCTAGGATTCCCTTAGAACGTTCAATCTTCAGGGTTTTGAAAGAACCGAACATCTAGAACATTCGCTCTCGTACGGCTATTGCTGCCCATAAAACAGCTCGAGAGGGCGTGCGGGAACCGCTTCAGCCGCGAATGGTTCACATACATTTCAAGACTCCCACTTTTCGAGGTCAAAACGTAAGAGGTCACCTCTGAGAACACTTTTGCTCTTTTCGGAAAAATTGCTGACATGCACACGCCGTATCGGGGAATACTACGCTCATAGGAGTATCAATATTTAACATTGTGTCTACTTCCTGTAAAAAAATAAAAAATAAAAATAAACTTCGCCTCGCATGGGAACACCAACTGAATTCGATGTATGCTATATAACGTTTGTGGTGAACAGGAATGCAAAGAGCACCGTTTGTTGGAAGTAGCACTGTTGGAAGTAACATAATGTGAGGTGGAACGCAGGGAGGGAAGAAATGTGAGCAGGTTGTACAGGACACAGCAGTGACTGTAACAATAGTATAATCTCTAATGACGTGCGTAACCAAATTCTTGCATGGTTTTCCAAGAGAATATAAAAGAGAACGGCGCGACAACGAGCAATGTGTGCCGATGAGATTTCAAAGTTTAGAGGAACAGGCATTGTTCCAGATGGCGCTGTGCAAGGTTAATTTGAGGTGAAAGGGAGAGGATATTTGGACGTAGTTGGTATTATGACGGCGCTGATGCTGTTGGAAATGGAAGCGATACCTACATCTGGACATTAAATTAGGTATTTCACTAGTTGCGCGGAAGAATACAAAAATGACACGAGAACACTATACAAGCTATTATCCTCGTTTGCCGTTGGGACGACTAGTTTTGAATGGAGGGTACTCCTAATCAGAAAGCCGATACGACACGGATATTTTTCTTGCGCGCCAGCACTAAATTGGCGTTTGCTTTTTCTGGCTAGAAAGATGTTGATGTCAGAGGAAACAGCAACGTCCACATTTTCGTCAAGCCTCTTGTAATGACAGAGTAATGTGCCTGCCCGCACTTCCTTTTCATGGAAGTGCGGGCAGCCTTCTTCCAATTGCATGGATGGTTTTCTGGGCCGAAACAAGACACCAGTGTAAGTCCACTCGCGCACTGGTGAACGCTCGTGTAGACACGATGTCGCCGAAGTTTGTACTCTTGTCTACTCAGAAGAAAGCAAATGCTGTTTGTTGTTTCATAATCTATATCGCTGACCAGCGATGTCAGCGAGCGGAGTGACTTTCTTTGAGAGGCGAAAACAACGAACACAATAACTCAAGAGGCAACGGTAGAGCGCTCCATCGGACCCGTCTCATCAAAGCCACTGACACCAATACTTTACAGGCACGCTCGATTTCAATTCCAAAAACCTCTTCTCGAGTTCAGCGTTCTTTCCAAGCCCGTGGGCCCGTGTCGGGGCTCTTACCTTCAGACAAGGCCCTTGCTGTCTTGCCTGCTTGGAAAAGGAAGAGAAGAAGAGAAGGGGGCAACGACGTTCTTTTTTTCTTTTTGTCGTTGTTTCTCGTTATGATTTTGTCGGGGCGTGCGGCCAACATCACCTGGGTTCGGTTTCGCCGTCGAACAAAGGTGTACGTTTCGGCCTCCCTTTCGACAAATGTAATCCAAGAAGCCTCTTAGGGTCCGCATTTTCTGCCTGCGAAGCGAACCTAGGGGAGAGTACAAGGACGTGTGGGGGAGAGAAGGTTCCAAGAGAAAAGGCTCACATCGGCTGGCGGCTCGCTCCATTGGCTTCTCGCCATGGTCGCTTTATTTCCGCGTGCTACTCGGGCTACAAAGAAAGTGAGAAAGAGCAGAGTATAAAGAAGGCAAAAGCGAGAAAATGGAACCAACTGGTCGAGTGAAATTACCAGAAAAATAGAAAACGGTGAAGGAGAGAAACCTTTCGAGGACACGCGAGGACCGGTAAAAGAAGGTGCACTTCTTGCTTACTGCTATTTTTGCTTAGAAAAAGCTGGCGGCGGCGACGACGACGAACTAGGCAAGAGGAGACGGGGGGTGAGTTGAGGTGTGCGCACAGAAGAGAGAGGAGGCAGGCGCGTCTTTTCTTCGGAGTGGCTTCCGGACAATCGGGCAATTCGGCTGAGTGGTTCGGATGACACAACAAGGATCCGCCTGGTCGTGTAGTCCGTCACGAGGCCGCCAGCTTGTGTCCTTTCATTTGCCTTTTACTGCCTCCAAGCGTCGTAGCCCATTTTCATCTGTTTGTTGCGCCATTCCATCTTTCTTTTATATTCCGGACGTAGACATGCGCTCTCTTATATATCCTTATTTCCTGATTTTTTTTTATTCCTTTATTTCTGGGGCTATGTTCTGAGGGCGCTTCGCTGCCCCTACATTTGCCGTGAAATCTCCAACCCTGAGAGCACCGTGCGGAATGCTTCTCCGGCGCCTACGTTCTATTCTGCTCGGCCGCTGCGAGCGGTTTGGTACATTGATAAGAGTGCAGCCGAGTTTGAAGCGTGCAGGAGAGATGCCACAGGAGGAAAACAGCTGTCGGGGACAAAATGGGACGCGTGAGGACGTTCTTCTCAGAAGTAGCACAAAGGAACACCGCCGTGTTCCCCTATATGCTGGCATGTGCTCTCCGCTTCGCTGTGTTCTGTACCTTTCGTTTTCTTGTTTTACCTTTCTTTCGTCGTTTTATTTTCCGCGTGCACGTCGCGTAGTTGTGCGGCGCCTGCAGTCTCAAAGAGGAGTGCTCCGAAGACGAGGAGGAAGAAACCCCGCGGCCTTTCGACTGCGCCGGACACAAGTGGACAACATCGTTGTGAACAAAGAGGAGCTCGCAGACTGCGACGCCCGGTGTAAAAGCCCTGATAAAATGTCTCTCATGACCCATGAAAGGTGGAGGCAACGGATGCTGGTGGAAGGGAAGGGCCGAGAATGAAGGTATCAGCAGCTGACGGGGTGCCGTAGGATGAAAGCGGCCGTGAACGAGACAAAAGAACCGCGCGCGGACGCGGAAAAAAGACAGCCTTTGATGGCGGTCTGAAGAAACTATTCCCACCAAATGTGCCGCTTCGATGGGAGCTGTGCTGCTCTGACATCAAGCTCGCGCCCACTCGTCGCTCTGGGCGAGGTGAGATTAAGGGGGGGGGAGTCGAGGGGAGGCCTAGAATATATGACGAGCGAAAGGAATCCCTGATAGCAGTGATGTTGCTTCATCTGGATCCGGAGAAACTACGCCACTGCCGCTCCGGTATACCTTTCTATCGCTTCATGTCGAGCTCTCTGGTCTATTGTTGTTTTGACTCACTTTTTTTTTATTCTTTTATTCATTCCTAGTGCGCTGCAGAGACGCTGTCCAAGGTTCACAATATAGAACAAAATACAGAGTACTTTTCGCAAACTGACTTCGC
This sequence comes from Amblyomma maculatum, assembly GCF_055883805.1. Lineage (NCBI taxonomy): Eukaryota > Metazoa > Arthropoda > Arachnida > Ixodida > Ixodidae > Amblyomma > Amblyomma maculatum. The sequence continues at coordinate 34,505,902 of NC_139347.1, read as the reverse complement.
TACAGTAATATGCATACACTTGCCGTGGCGCAGAGATGATTGTCTTGTGTCGCTTGACAAGGAGGGTCGGGAAAGCAAGCTATTGCGGAGCCGACGCTGCCTGTTGGTACGTGGGCATTCTCATATCGAATTGAAGGCGCGCGACAATACGGCTCCTGTGTCGTCTCTTAACTGACGCGGAACGGAGCGAGCACCGGGGCCGGGGAGGTCTATTCGAGAATGATTGAAACGCCTTTGAACGGCGAGCTCGTGATGCCGCTTGTCGACTATCACTCCGGCGAAGCACTGCCGCTGTTGGCAAAATCAAATTCCTCCGAGATTTCCAAGACTCACTCTCTCTTATTCTCTCTTGCCATTCTTCGCGAAACAAACGCATATCGTGGGACGCGCGCCCGTGCCCGGAGGGCAGCTCTGATCGATATAGAGACGCACGTACTTTTTTTTTTACTCACAACCGCCCCTTCCGCACCAACTGCACTTTGCCTGTCCACCCCTTCTCCGCTATCGCGCTCTCTCCCCGCTACGTCCATGTCGCCTCTATAGCCGCATTTGTGTACGGGCACATATATCACGCACTAGAGACCTCTCGCGAGAAAATCAGCATTCAAGGAATCGTCCTCGCCACGAATGAAAAACACAAGAGTCGGCCGCACACTGGAAGACTGGGGGAAGCGAGAAAGCGAAGTGCGATGCAGGGAAAACGCGCGCGATTGCGGCCTCGCTACAAACTGATCTCGCCTCCTTCCCTACCTCCCTCCGAACGCCCGCCAGCTCGCTCACGCATGCAAATAAAGATGGCTTATGCCGAAGAGCAAAGACGGCCGTGTTATAAATGCGTCGTTTCAGTCGTGGGATTTGAAACGGCCCAACGACGGTCGCTTCATCGGCGCTTGCAACTGAGGGCGGCCAGGGGGAGGGGAGGGGGAAGAGGGGTAAACGACGGCGAAAACGGGAAGAAGGGGAGACCATTGGAAGGCGAAGCTGGGTAAAGCTGCCCTACTTTGCCCGCTTCGGTCGCTGGCAGCCAAGGAGCGGACACGGCCCGAGGAAGATTGAAGCTTGTTGCATAGTTCAGCTAACGGTTCCCAAGACCGCCGGGAGAGACGAGCGCGCGAGAGAGAAACGGCCGAAAAGAAGTAACGTCAGCCATGATGAGCTTCAAGTCTCCCAGGGCGACCATCGCGCGGGCGCAAACTGCGCCGCGTCGGACGCGGAACGGCTCCCACTTGGATTGGCCCAAAAGGAGGAAGACGAGACCAGCCGGGCGCCACAGGCGTGCGTCTTGAAGCAGCCGCCTCCGGCGTGGCTTAGGAGTTGCGCCGCATCCGCCATCGGAACTGGACGTCGACTGAGTCTTCTTCTCCATGCGGCCTCGCGGGCATGGTGCCTGCCCCGGCCAAGCTCGTTCGTCTTGTACCCGATTCGTGCGTGCGTTTGTGGCTCGCTGGATGGGTGGGAGAGCATGTTAGTTCGCCTCCATTCCGGCCTCGACTGCCTGGAGCTGCGGTAGAAGTGCACTTGGTCGTACATCGGGCGGAAGAGATTACAAGTCCCATTTCGCGCCCCAGGGCGGGTCAAGCACTGCACTGGGAACAGTTGTGCTAATAAGGTTTGCCATTGAGGGCGAACGCATTTGTACGAAGGCAGCAGCTGAGGCCCCACCGGAGAGAAGAAAAGAAGTTAATGAAATCTGAATGCGCCTCCGGCTGTGGTGCCTAGAAATGACGCTGGGGCGAATGGTACAGGCTCCAGCGGGTAAACAGAATCCTTACTTTCGCACGGTCCGAGAGACTTCGACAAATTCATGGGCGGAGCTGTACGAATTAACTGAGAGTTTGTTCTGTGCTCGTACTGGCTGCTGTTTTCTGCTGTAGTGAAAGTTGCGCAACTTCTGACGCTGGGACGCAGAGCCAAGGTTCGGGTTAATTGGCCCTGTTGAAAGTGCTAGCTGTACGGACAAAACATTCACATCTATAGGATAAGTGTCACACCTGAGGAAACCAGTAAAAATTGCGCTTAATAAGTAAAGAGAAAATAGTGTTCATTACTATTTGCAGCTAAGTGTTGTCGCCTCATTATTTCCGAACTGCAGTCATAATAATAATGTTCCCGCTTAACTTGCGACGCCCTAGGCACAAAAAGAGCGCTATACTAGACTTGCTCTTGACTTATCTCGACTCCTGAATAGAACATTTTTAACGCTGCCATTATTACCTTCTGTAAAACCCACATTGTTTGAATTATCCTTGCTGTAAACTCTGATGGTGCTGCCAAACGCGGTTACGTTTCAGGAAATTTAAAGCACCTTCAAGGATCCCATGCTTGGGCTCACAGCAGGCAATCTGAGGCATCAGCGCTTCGCTGTGCAGCTAACTGCGCTGGAGATTTCCGCGTCAACTTAAATATGATTCAAATAATTACGAATGGAGTTTCAAGTTCTAGGTTCGGCCGTTAAGAAAACATGGCGGGGTTTCGGGATGTCATTGTTCAGCACACGTGCCGAGCTTGCACGGATCGCGACAAGCCCGTGTCCCGGCTTAATAGGCGCGTTCCTGCCGATTTTAGCGCAATACATTTACGACCTAACGTTTAATTCTGCGGCTTTGAGATTAGTGAGACTGTATGGATATCGAACCAAAGGCTTTTAACTAGAAAGAGAGTTCAATTTTTAATTTTGCTGCCTGCCTGGATTAAGTCGGCTTCTAGCCAGCTTAAATTAATGCTAAGAGCGCTGTTTCGTGTAAGTGGTACCTGGATACTGCAGTTGGTGGTGCACATATAGCGGCTCGTGCACTGTATGTATTTATGTTACGGTCTCAATAATACTCTCCTAAATGTAGCTTTAAGAGCCCGTAGGAACTTCTGATCCGAATAAAACATTAGAGGAAATTGCTGCAAAAAGCCAGGTGCTTGTCGACTGCGTCTTGTTAACCGTTGGACGGTCTGACCCATGAAACCCTGTATTGCGTATCGCGCAGTTTTGCATTATGCAAATGTGTAGCTCAACTTCCATGCTATCAGAAAGGCAGCTGAGTACAAAGAGAACGCAACGAATTTATTTCGTGATAGCGGGAACTACGGAAAAACAGAAACGGTGACTGGCACATCGCGCTTTAATAAGCTGCCTTTCTACTGAGGAAACGGTGAGCTGAGATCGCGCGACCGAGACGGTGAGATACAAAAGCCACATCTAAAGATATAGCAAGTAGTCCAAAGTCATGCAAAAGGTTCTGCAAAACTTCTCATCACATGGCTGCAGTTTTATAGAAAAAGAAAGGGAGGTGTCGAGCATATACCAGGCGGAGAGTGAATAACTTATTATGGGACCGAAAGGTTGTGGACTGGCAGTCGTAGCTACTCAAAATGAGAAAGACAAAATCTCTGGAAGGCGGGGGCCTGCAGAAACAGGCTGAGCGTCGCGTTCAGAATAGAGGAGGGGAACATCATCCGAAAGTTGAGAGAGGGTTAAAGCTCTGCAGCAAGGGAAAATGTCTGACCTCATCCGCGAAAGTGGAGTTGTATGGGTGACCTGAGATCTCAGCTCACCTCCCTCCGAGCCTACGTTCCTCCCCAGCGTTCAGTAGCCAATTGACGTGAGGTGCCGGGCGCCGTGTTTAACGAGATTACCTACCAAGATGCGCGCTGCTTTTCCTTACGGCCTCCCTTCTTCAGTCTTTTCACCCCATTTCAGAAGACGAGGGCGGCTTGCTGCTTTACCGCAAGAACAGAAAAGCGTTCCGCGTGCGTCAGCGTACGTTGAGGCGGTGCAGAGGCGAAACACATTTGGCTTATTTGGTTTCCCACGGGCCAGACCCTCGCCCTGACGACGTGCGTGCTCAAGATTGTGGCTACGCAGTGCAAAACGCGCCTGCAATTCGCTTCAGAAGTGAACTATCTCAATTTTGTTTCTTCCCTGATGAGTATATTAACATACCTTACCCCTGAAGAAACTATCGAGCATGCGTCGAAGTTCACTGGTTGACCTTTCTCGAATAAAGCTCATTCGCGTAGTGCTTGACTGGAGTCCTGGAATAACATCCCGCTTTTTGTCTTTTTAAGAACAGCACCATGCATTTAGCTCTTCTTGAATGAAGTTTCGGTTTTCTTTGGCTTTCCTTAGAGACGGAGCTTTTGGAGTGCTTGTCCGAATTATAGTATTCATCCATGTAATCATTGCCATGCTGCGAAAGGTATGATGTAGTCTTGAAATAAATTTGCTACTTGCCATAATATATCGCTGTTTGCTGTTCTCTGTTGGTATATGGACGGGACATGTGGCTCTTGGGAGTATTTTCCCCCCTCCGCATTTTCAACGGGAAATGAAAAGTGTGAAATTCTAAATAATTAGGAGCGTAGTGGGTGGAGTAACACCACTGGATATTAATTGCAATTTGATTAAAAGCAGATCGTGGATTAGCGACGGCTTCCTTTCGAATGTATACTCGCCACATAATTTGAACGCTGCTGGATTGATTTTTCGGCTAATGACTCTGCCTCGCCAGCAATATCTAAATATTTCCTTTAAAAAAATGACGGTTTCAGTACGCTGAACCTCGTGACTTTAAGTTTTGAGTGTGACTGCCATGTGCCCTTTCTTAGTTTGCAATACTCATCCAAAAACGGTGTACCCTCCTGGTTCTGTTGCATACCTATACGTGTAAACACAGAACTTTATAGCCGAGAACGATTCCAATGCAAGTAATTTCCACCTTTATAAAATTTATAAACTGTAGCACGAAAGAAAACATAGAATCACGACCTGTTTTCAAACTCAGCACAGAGCACAAGTGGCCAACGCAACTAGCTGATGGAACAAGAGCAAGATCATATTTAAGTGCCAGTACGTGCGCATTCCTTCTTGAGCCTTATAAAAAATATGAGAAAATTGAGTTAACACCAACCTTGAAGTCTCCCTTTAAGTCACTGTCAATTTCTTTGCTAGCAGGATGAAAAGGGTGACCTCCATAGCGATGGTAATTTTAACAAGAGTAAAAGGAGATACGGACGTGTATTGTGTCTTGTCATTTATTTGATCGTTTTCCAAGCTTATAAATATGGATGTTTTCCTTGTTTTCGTGGTCCTGGTGTTTGATTGCGCTATTCAATTAATAAATAGATCTTAGATTCGATACGCGGAACATGGCAGAGAATTTTAATATATGTCTTCCAGCTTGTTCCTGTTGCTCTTTTAACTAATTTCCGGATAGTCTGTTCCATGACCACTGCCTTGTTTACTTTATTCTTATTTCCCCGCCAAATTAAAGCAACAACTAGAGGCAGCGGTGGAATCTAGAGCGCTGTCTCATAACCATACAGGTTGATTCTGCCTTCTTTTACCAACATAAGCAGCCTTATCTAGTTGTTGCAGCCCTTTCTGTCGCAACAGCTATTCCTCCGACTCTTGGAGAATTTTTTTCTTGCACTTCTTTTTCAGCGCACGCGCCATGTTGCCTCAATCAAAAGCTTCTCGCGAAGTCTTTACGACTGGAAGTCGCATCTTTTCTAACGTTGCGTGCATAACTTTCCTCTGGGCTCGTTTTTTTCTCTCTTGAAGGAAGTTTAAAACTCACTTCCCACATAGCTTTGCTAGTGTCCGGATAGCCGTGTGAAGTCAGCGTCACTGAGCGACACCTGGAGCATAGTGCCTCCTCGAGGGACATCCGTTATCCTGCTCGAGGGTGCACCATCCCGTCAACTCTCAACCCTCCTTCCTCGACGCAGCGAGCAGCCGTCGGCTGGCGGAGGCTCGCGGCAGTCGCGCCCACTCGTCAACGTAAGAGGCTGCAAGAGTGAACTCCGGCAGCTTGTTTTGTTGTGTGCAGCAGTGGAGATACTCTGGGTTTTTAAAGGCTTAAAAAACCCCGCACTACCCGCGGAATACACATGGTCCAGACTACAGGACAGGCTGCCCGCAGGGGGGATCACGAGTTCTGCTGGAAGTTAGAGAACCAAATAAAGGTTTTACTACCTCCTCTCTGCCGATTATACTAACACTAGTACAGAAAGTTGAGCTAGTTGGTACATGATTGCTAATTACGAGCGCTGCGACGGAGAACAACAACGAGAGAGTAAAGACAAGGACAGGCGCTACTAACACTAATACTACTAAACTACTTTAATAATAATAATAATAATAATAATAATAATAATAATAATAATAATAATAATAATAATAATAATAATAATAATAATAATAATAATAATAATAATAATAATAATAATAACCTTATTTAAATTACTACTACCACATATACAACTATAGTCGAACGTTTGGCTACTTTTGACACCGTATGACATGAGTTACTAAGTGAACAATGATCACACTTGCTAACACACTATGAACCGACAGTAAGAGCTGTAATCCAGGGTTTCCTTGCTGCCCTTTATTCAGTTAATGTCAAAGGGTGCTAATGTTGTGAATAAATTTGTGCGACATCTTTCGCCAAATATTACCGTGATTAGGAAATCTAGTTTGTCTAGAGAAAAGGAAAATTTTGTTGAAGAAACTGTGGCTTAACGCTACGTAAAAATTTGTGCTGTAAATGATCTGACTGAAAATAGAACTATCACAATATAGCTCATGATATAATACTTCAAATTACCTAAATTAAACTAAACTTCGAGAACTGATTACCGCGTGCCGAAAAGAGCTGAACAATCGCACCCGTCTTCAGTGAGACGTGCAATGATTATATTCTAACCGTCAACCTGATGAGGCAACCGCAAAAGCTGGTTAATGAATTAAAACGTATACAGCGTTTACTGTTTGTTATTTAGCCTTTGTCGTTGCTTCCCAATACGGAAGATTATGTCGCTTTCGAGCGCTCTCACAAGCGTTGAAACCAAGATATGTCTCTACATGACTACATAACTGCGTGAGAAACGACTGCACCTCCGACCAAAACAACTACTGACAGACTTAGTAATCGATGACGGTAGAATATTTCAAGCTTTGCAAAAGCAAGGAAATACATGTCGCGCAGACGTCGCGGTATGAGTCTGGTACTGCGCTCCATCTGCATGATATTTTTCAAGCACATCATTATCATTTGGCGTTCACATATATGCAGGTACACAAAGACACCAAAGGTAGTACTGAAAAGCAGCTGTCGTCTTGACCATCAACGTCACGAACAATACACGTAACCCTGTGATCACACCAAATTCGAACTTATTCACTTTACCACTTCGCTATTCTGGGACGTTGGCGTCAGCGCACTGCCCTCAACTTTCTCGTACCGAAGAGCAGGCGGCAGGAGCTGAGCTCTTCATCGAAACCGGCGAGGCCGTCACTCGCGAAAGGATGCCTCGGCCAGCGTGAGCGAAGGCGCCGCCACCGTCGCGTCTCTCCTCATTTGCAAAAACCGCTCCGATGTGATGAACGACCCATTGATCATCCATACATCTTAGACGGGGCCTCCGGCTGCGGCAAGCGAGGAGCGCGCGCTCGCGTCGGAGGCGCTCATACGTTTCGGAGGTGAGAGCCGCACCGGACCAGCAGTACTGCTGTTCGCATGTATGTCCGGCGAACATGCCTTGGTTTTCGGCCGTGCTATGTTCTTGTTACGACCACGCAGTATGCAGCGCTCTTTTATGATGCATACCATGAACATCTAAATTATTTTCACGCAGCTAAGTACTGAAGGCGCACTGGCGCCAGGGCAGCATTGGTCGCTAGGCGTCTGTCCTCGCACAAGGTGAAGTCAAATTCTCATTAACCACCATTTCACCTAAAAAAAAAATAAAACAAACAAACGCAGCAGTGAAGAAAGTGGGAGTTCTAACAGCAGTTAATACCCGGTGCATCTGTATGCTCAAATCACCAGGACATCGCTGATTTAAACACACATTTTTTTTTTCGCAGTTTCAGTTGCAGTGTTTAGAAAGATAAATCCTCCTGCACTCGACATGAGAAATGGAATCACCTTAAAAGGTGATTCCGCTAAACTAACTCGCTAAGATGGATGGAAGGGTACCTGCATAACTCTCGGTCATCGATACAGGCACAGAGCATCTCTGCAGGCATGCGGGCATGACTCGATGCTCCGAGCGCGTTAAAGTAGCCACGAAATCATCATCAAATTTTACCGCAAAACTCTCCATTCGGTTACGCCAAAAGCATCGCACCCTTTCCGGATTGTACAAATGAAAGGCATGTGCACTGTGGGAACTACGTAAGGTATTCTTCTCAAACAGAACACGATGCATAGCCGGGCCAATGGATTTCTGTCACGTTACAACAGCGGCTATTATTCCTCTGAGTTGGCTAAGGCGTGCGCAGGCATTTTTCGCAGAGTAATATTACAAATGCCCTCTCAGTAATGTAGAAGGCTAAAAGCTCTCACCGCTACCGCAGCGCGCCCACTCCAGCGACTAGATGCTCATACTGCTAGCCCGATAGGCCTCACGTTGATGTCTATACTGATGAGGCTTTGATGGCTTGGGCGTCAGGAAGTGCTTGCGCGCCCCGCTAGCGTTCCACGTCGCGCGGGTGACGCGCTGCAGTTCTTTCCTTCAAGGGCACAACAGTCGCCGCCCCCTCCCCTCTTCTTTGCTATGCGCCTCACCGCGTCGCGACGACCTGGCTTATAATTAATGGCGTTTTAATACTCGACCCTGATCGGACTGGCGCGTCTGTTGTGCGTCGCTGGGTCCCGTGAGGAGCATCGAACACGTGACGCGGCATTAAAAATGCAAGGCCGCCATCGCGCAGTTTCTCGGTTCCACTTCGCCGTGAACTTGAAGTTCTGCGGCTGGCAGCTAAAGGTGTCTCCACTACTCTATACATCACTCAAGCGTTTTTTTTTTTTTTACTTATTTCGCGGTCTGCGTTCAGTCAGGAGAGAAATAAAAGTATTTAGAATTGGTTCTTTTTTGTTTAGGTGCGATGAACTTTGCTGCAACTAAGCTTGTTTCGACGTAAGTTGCTGGCTGATAATATTATTTACCTGTAGAGTTTGCTAGAAAATAAAGTCAAAATTCTATTCAAGCTTCCTAAACGAACTGGTGTAAATGAGCGTAGAGCTTTTCTTATTTATCACGGTCGAATCCATGAGCATCTCCATAATTGTGTCGCAATTGCTTATTTTTTACCAAAAATGCTAGTGTCCTTAGCGGCCTACGGAGTCCGGTTCTAGATATTTCACTCTAGATATATTACGTTAGTATTTATGCTTCCTTTCCGTTAGCATTTTAAGTGTAAGCGGTAGCACTGTGGTGCTTTTAGAATTTTTTTTTCTTTTTTGAACTTCACGTGGAAGCCTTTCTGCGTGTTTTGAAAACAATAGAAACTTGAGACACAAGAACGGAAAGTAATAGCTTCTTAAACGTTTTCAGTCCGAATTGTGGAATCCTCATTTTGGATATATAATAATAAAACACAATTTATGTACACCCCGATGGGCGTCGTCATAATGGCTGCGAATACCTACAACTTTCTGATGTTACCCACCATCGTAGTCGTCCAAAATACACTGAGCTGCGCTAAGGGCTCACGAGCATTATCCTTATTGTGGTCTCGTAACGAAAACTGTGTTCTTGATAATATTAAGAAAATAATATTATCATTTAAAGGCGCAGCTAAATGTAATACCCAACACCCAAGCTGCAAATCAGATTCCTGCTTTTCTCTTTCTACTGGCACGGAGTTGATTGAAGTCATTTGCAAATAAAAACGCTACAGGGTCGTGACAGGCCCCACAATAAATGAGAAAAATATGCACCACTTAATCCAAGAGTCGGGTCATCAGTTTCGCGTTATGCAAATGATTAGCAATATCGACGCAGCATTTCTTAGAAGCAAACTCGTACGAGAGAAAATCATTTCTTTTTTTCTTTTTTTTTGCTTTTCAATAAACACAATTATAGTTATTTACTGTTTGTTCGAATTCAATGTAGTATTTCTGCATTTTTTATATAATTATATAGCTGTATGATTAAATGAGGCCCTTTAGGAAAAGAAGGTCCCAGCTGGCATATGAAAAAGAAAATCGGATTTACACACAAGAAAACTGTCAATGAGTGAACATTAATATCGTACGCCACCGGGAACAAACTTTCGGTTACCGAGAGGGGTACTTTCTTCCTCAGATGTTTTATATAAGTCTTACACATATACTATGGCAATTCAGATGATATATGCTGTATGCGTTGCCGTTCTTCATTACTCGTTGATCCACTTGCATTAAGGAAAGGAAACTGTGATATTTCGTGCTGAATAAAAGGCGGCTGCTTAATACTTTAATACTCTCATCTGAATGTGGGCGCAATTTTCCGGAAGCTGATTATAACTGCTGCTCGTCAACACTAAGTGACAGCATATTATTGCTGCAGGCGTATTTTCATGCTCAATCATTGGAATATTTCAGTGCTTTACTTATTCACGTTGCATGATAATCCACATAACATTCCCAATCACCCTTAGGCAACACATGATTTCACTGCTCTACCATTTTCTTACAATCCAGAGGCTGTTTTTTATATGGAATATTGATTCAGTCATTAGCAGGCTGTGGTGACAGAAAAATCTCCTCACGCACGGCTATGTTCTGCTTTGTTAGTGAGCAAAAAAAAAAAAACAACAACAAAAACTTCGCATTACAACAACCAAACGCATTTTCATCCCATTAGTTTAAAGATTTCCTTAGAAGTTCTATTATGAGAGAGTCATTGAAATATACGCTGATGGCACGGATCGATTGCTGTTTCAAAGAAGGACCGTCAACGTATGTACGCCAAGGATCTGATAAATAGAGGGAAAATATTTCGGGAATAACTAAAGCAGAAAAACTAAACTTCATCAAAAAGCTCGAAACGCATTCATGAAAAATTATTCACTGCTGTTATTATAATTACGCAATGTAGCTGTTTGGCTACATTTGTAGGCAGCCGCCAAGGTACACAGCTGGCTATCGGCCTAACCTTCACTTGTGGGGTGTTACGAGACTTTGGAGGTACTGACACGTTCTCTTCTCTGCAACAAGAGTAAGTATGTGGCGATGCACGCTTCGCAGGGCCTGTTTGAAAGAAACCGATAAATGGATTAACACGCACCGTCTCGAAACGTGATAATAAAAAGGCAGAAAGCACATTCTGCACAGCGGGTTTGGTTTTCACTTTAATTGCGAGACAATCACAACTTAAGTTCTTTGTTAATTAGTGGAAATAAAAAAAAATACATAGCACAAAGCGCACTACGGAATCGAAAGTTATCTGCTTAGTCAGGCCGTAAAACGTGGCAGTATCGTAAGCCGCGTGCCCTCCGCACGTCAAAGCAATGAGACAGCAAATCCTTCGTTGTTGGCGTCAGATACATGTCATGAATGGAGAGGCTTGGGTGATAAACGGTGACATATTGGGCTAGTAAGGAGCATTCTGTGAAGATTCCTAATTCAACCGAAGGCAATTATCTGGGAACCTGCATAAATCATTAATCAGTTGAGACATGCCTGTTACGAATACTTACAGGAAATTTGCGCCATACGAGTGTCACACTGCATCAGTGCCGGGGCATACTGGAAAAAAGATCGGCGTGAGTGGCAGCTGCGTAGCGTTAGTGTCTCGCATTGACTTAGGGAGCTGTTATCAGAGTTTCATGAAAAAGAAAGAAAAATAAATAAATAAAAAGAAATGACATTCATTCTTACTTAGGCGTTCTCACTATATTACTATGGAAAATTCTAAATCAACTTACATGATAGGTTCGAGGAGAAAAAAAATGAAACTCTCATTGTAGCCGGGACACATGGTGAAGTTTCATCCGGACAGATTGCTTTAACGTGACTTTTTCTTTATGTCAGAAGGTTTATGAAACAGAGCTTCATAACGGGAGAAACACTGGACTGTATTAACAACGCCAACACAGTTAATAGGCAAGTATTGGTCTAATATTACAATCACGATTACTAAAAAAAAAAAAAAAAAGCTGCCTCTACTATTCATACTATGGGTTCCACCACCAGCGTATTTGTTTATTTCTGGCCAAGTCAAAACAGTTTGTTTCGTCTGTAGTTTATCAAATCAAGGAGTACATATGTGTCCTCAAAATACACATAAAATAAGTAATACACAGCACAAAGCGCACTGCGGAATCTAGGGTTCTCTTTTGTAGATAATCACAAGAAGTCATCAAGCTCTTCTATTCAACACGATCTTGTGTGTTCGATGTAGACAGCGATGCAGTATTTGGTATAAAAGAAGACTCTTGAAGTGGTACTTCATTGCAGTTCAAAAACCGTTACGTACTCTAAATCGTCCCGGGGCCTTCTAATAAGTTCCTCCGTAGTAGTATAAGTGCATATGTACATGTAACACCTAGCTACTAAGTCAGAAACAGGGATTTATTTATCTCTGTATCTCGCGCATGTACCTAGAACGCACTAAACATCTGTCAGAGGAAAAGGAGAGCTGGAAAACACTAAGCGAAGTGTTTCTAACAAGTACATTCTTCAATCCCGCAATCACGGCTTGAATGAGGCCTGCTCTGTGTTGCGAAAATTCGGAATAAGCACTGCAATTCAGACATCAATATTTGAAAAGCAACTAATTATTTGAAAAGGCTAACCTAATAAATAATGATCGTGCTCAAGCTATCCTTGGTACTTACCCATAAAGTGCAGGAGCATAGCCTTCTGCTGGATGATGGAGTCATTTTGAAAGCCTCGTTTAACTCTTGAGCAGCGACAGGGCTCAAAATGCATTTCCTAACATCACACCCATCGTCATAATATGTATTAGATCTTCAGACGACCAGCCGCTTCAGCAAGAACCACGACTGCACGTCTCAGTGCAGGAAACAGTAGGGTAATAGTGACGGTGATTGGACTGTTCTCTTTGTAGCGAGCAGTCACAAGGAGAGTGCCTTAACATAAATATCGCTACAAAACAAACACAAAGAGGAAACGGCGAATGAAACCACATACTGAAAGAGATTGCTCCTTTTCTAAGCCAGCTCATTTCTACATAAGGTCTGACGTTCTCGTCGCCAACGACTTTTAGCCTGGATACGTCATTTGCCAAAACGTCTGCAGTCAAACTGTGCTTCTGGATACTTCGAAGGCGCTTCGAAGAGGAATGCAATTCCTTCAGAGTTGCCGTACAGCGCCTTTTTTTCCCAACAGCGTTGCAGTGAATTCGATTGCCGCAGTCCGCTGCACATTCTTCACCTCACCAACACGGGATTACTCACCCTCGTATTGTGTTAACGCCGTGGATTCCTCCTCCAGTCGTTGAAAGAATTACAACTTGCCTCGTAGCGTGTATGCGCTGGTCGATCATTTAGTTAGAGCTCATCTTGTGTCGCCCAAAAGGTGCAGGCAACCTTACTTTCGGCTTTCCTTGCGTCAAAGGGCGACCACGCATGTTCGATCGCCCTGAATTTTCTCCTTTTCCAGTCGGCCGTGGCAGACCGGTGTTGTGATGCCTACCTCGCAATGACTCGCTATTTATTTAGCTACGCCATTTTACACACTTTACGTACCAAAACACTGACATTGAATTCTCACAAGCGCAGCCTTCTCCGCACGCAATTAGCCGTCTGTACCACCTACCTCACTTTTTGTCAGTGCACGTTAAAGAACCCCAGGTCGAAATTCCTGGAGTCCTTCACTACGGCGTCTTTCATAGCCCGAGTCGCTTTGGGACGTTAAACCCCAAAAGCCAAACCACCTGCCGCACTTTTCTCTCAATAAGTGCGTATTGTTCTCTGGAAGTAATACTTGTCACACCGAGGTATTAGTATTCCTCGGACCACGGGATACCTTCACCACTAGGCAGTGCCTCGTCATGAGGCAATGACTGAGGGTTTTGAGAAATACAATACTGGCGACTTTGTCTCATCAAATGAGAATCCAGCTTTGCCGCCTGACTGGCGGAGGATGCGACGAGCTGCTGGAGTTGGTAGAAGGCGACAGTAAAAAAAACTAAGTCATCAGAAAACACGAAACGCGACGACATTCAGGTTTGTGGCGTTGCACCGAGGGATAATGTCAGCCGGAATCCGAGTTTAGACTCGAGAAGATAGTGCTCGAGGCCTGCGGCATATAACATGTACAGCAAAGATTAAAGCCGTCACCCCTGCTTCAAACCTCTGCCGACTGATACTAGCTCAGTGTTGGCATCCCCATCTTGTAACGACTATGTTACTGTCACAGAGCTACGTATGGATGGATGGAATATAGGAGCGTCCTCTTTGAAATGGGGTGGTAGCAGTAGCTATCATGCTCATATTTCTCCCTATATCTTAATAACCACTAGATAACCACTAACAGAGACCCCTAGCGAGCTATTTTCGCGTGAAGTGAATGTTATTGCTCGCTCCCTTTGCACTATTTTCGAGTGATCTGCAACACAGAGGCTACAAGAAAAGCGGTATACCAACACGCGTGTTTGCTTGACTGCCAGCTCGGATCGTATTTTATGGTGAACATTTGGTTCTCGTGCAATATTCGAGTAGAAGTCCACGATTGCTCCGCGCCATTTTTCTTGCATTGGCGACACTCTCCCGATCACATCTTTTCTGTTATTCATCTTCGGTAAGCAGCTGCTTCTCTTAACTTCGTGCCTTCAGATGTCCGATTAGAGTATGTGAAATAGGCTCCGTGAACGAACTCGCATGAATTCGTGCCTACTGGTTCATAATTTTAAGTAAGCTTCCTCGCTACACAGTCTACAGGAGAAAAATAACGTTCTTAACGAGCGTTTTAACTCGTGGAATTAATGCAATGAATTCTCGCATAATTTATTCAACAGCTCCGAAGAAACCAGACGTTTCGCAGTTGTTGCTCTTTAAAACCTTTTTTTACACCCAGAGAAAATGGTAGTAAGTCTCCACATTTAAGAAAAGCACAACTCATGTGGCATAAAAAAAAAGTCAATAGAATGCTTAGATGAGCTCTATTACTTCCTCTGATCCGATTTAAATACCCTGCTAGGCCCGATATACAAACCGAGGTGCTTGTCACCCTAGAAGTGTAATTTTTGCCACCTCATTGTCCCGGTTACCTCCTACTGAAGTACCGAAATGAATCACCATTTTCTGTAGCGGTTTCAATATGGTGTGCTCCTTTGAAACCAATTCCGAATGGGCTCGTGCTTTCTCTCTTTGATAACTCTTGCAGGCAGAGATATGCGTTTTTCTTTTCTACCCCCACTATCCTCTTTGATTACCGCTCGCAACTCATAAGCGAAATGACCAAGGACGCGACTCATTTCCAAATTGGCGCCGCTGGAGCGCTTAAGTCAGCCTCGAGTCCACCACGTGCAGTTTGAGGGAAACGTTCATTACTGGAACACGGTTCGGTCGCACCCCCACTTTGTTAATAACACCGCCCTACGTCTGCAGTTTCGGCTGATTTCCCAAAAAGCGCGCCATTTTCCTGGCACGTACCATGCATACAAGTCACGTACGTACGTCGGGTACACCCCGAGGATGCTTTGCTTGCCCATTTTTCCCTTGCCAACAACACAAAACCTTTCGCGTTCGCAGCCTGTTTCATTAGTGCACATTCGTTGATTGGCGGGGAGTTCCGTTTTGCCGCCATAGCGGAATACAAAACCGAATGCTGCCAATGGAGAATCACATTTCCATGTTTGAATCCGCGCTTGCTTTACCCCTACATAACGTGAAAAAAGCATTAAAAAGGGGAAATGGAACATAGTTTATAGCTTTAAAATTAGGAGAAATACACTGCACACCATCCTAAAGTATTATAATAACATTTGTAATTAATTTACTGACCATTTTTTAGAGTTCACTGATTCCAGGGGCATGCGTCTAATACAGGTAAAGAGTATACGCGGTAAGTTAGGCTTAACTGATCTCAGTGGTTTTTGCCATTTTATCCATTTAATTCAGAAGAAAGAAAATAATATGCGTGTTTGCTAATATCCGACTAATAATAATAATAATAATAATAATAATAATAATAATAATAATAATAATAATAATAATAATAATAATAATAATAATAATAATAATAATAATAATAATAATAATAATAATAATAATAATAATAATAATAATTTATTGGCAACAAATTTACTAAATAATAACCAGCCCGTTTAAGCATACATGCTTGTGAAAGGAGCTGGGCAGTACAGCGTCATTGCATACGTGCCGAGCCATGCACACACTAGCATGTGTTAGAACAGGCGAAATTGTTTGAGTTGTAAGCCAACAACACATGCTGAGAAGGAAAAAAGGAAACATGACTGTTAAGCAGAGCGGGGTCACGTTTTCACTAACTACAGGTTAGAGGCGTAGATGAAAACACTCCAGAGCATAACTGTCTCACCGAGCTCCACAATGCAAAACCCCCTACGGCTGTCACGCTGAGGGACCTAAGGGGGAAAAAAGCAGAGCACGAATCATGAACTGTGTTCCACGGGTAGACATGAAATAGGAAACCTGTCAGGAACAGACGATGCTGCGAACGGCGCCTGGTCATTCGGGGGACGTTAGATTAGCAAAAAGCATTCGCGCGATTTACGGTGGTCCTCGCACCGGACTGCCGCCGCAGCGTGTGGGCGCGGGCGGTTGTTCTCTCGTAATTGCCCGGAACGACCTCAGCTATCCGGCGCGCCAGCTCCCAATTGCCTCCGCGAAATTAATTGAATGGCGCATTGCCGCGCCGAGGCTTTGATCTGCACCCACATGCGGACCTTGCGCCACCCCGGGCCTAAAAAGGAAAAATAAGAGACAAGGAATAAGAAGACGCAATCAAGATTGAGTGGACCAAGTGACCATGCCAGATAACCACGGTTACTGAATACGCGGTCCCGTACGCTGTGGTATGCTCTCGTGCGGCGCAGGTAATTTAGCAAGTGCGTAAGCCTTCTGACGGCTCTTGTTTTTCTTGTTCTTTTTTTTTTCTGCAATGCGCGTTGCCATTTGACTCCGCCATTTTGATTTACACTGAAGCTGTTCCCCGCCATTCACAGATTAGATCGCGAAATTACTCAGGAATCTCGTCTTTGAAGCGAATTCGTAAAACTGCCCCGCATTCGCCAACCGGTTGCTAAATATCCTCGCTACTCGGCAACGTGAAATAGCCGAGAGGCATTTAGATATTCGTTGTCAGTTTCCGTGTATATTTGAGATTTGTTCCCACGTGTCTGGATATGAATGCCTCTTTCTGGTGTCGAAGCCCCAACACCATATTGCGCGATGAGTGTCGACTGCGCCCGTATATATCCGCATATAAATGATGTGTTTCCTAGGCGAGCACGTCCACTTCGCTCCGCGCCTGTCGGTCGCAGACTCATATGCAGAGGTGGTACTTCAGCAAAAACTGGTCACCTGTATTTCCCATTGCATCTTCTCAGCTGAAACTGCACTTGCCATTTCATCAGCAGCTGGAGTGAAAAGTGGGCACTAGAAAGCTTCAAATTGTGAAAAGTTTTGATTTAACATTCAAGTGTTCGAAAGCAGAAACCGTCGATAGTGTTTTACCCACAGCAGCTCTGCGACACGATCCAATAAAGGAGCTGTGTGCGTGGGGATAACAGAGAAACAGAGGAGACTCAAAAGCCCCGTCTTAAGATTGAAACGTGGTAGTATTATTGCGCTTCGTTGTCGCTTTTCTTGCTCGTCTTTTGCTATCACCTGCTTATGCGCTTGACTCTGGTAACCACATTATTTTCTTTTTATATTCACAGTGGCATTGCGATGGCAATGCCGTTTGTACGTAATTACTTGCTGATAATTAAAATACATTTAATTATAGTTAGCATCAGTATATGACCTCAAGGAGAGCCACTAAGCCATAACACCAGTACGTATTCACTAGATCCCCTCCTAACGGGCTACAAGCTTTCGCGGCCTACATGCGCGTTCGTCTCACAACGAAAGGTCTGGATCTGAACCCCACTACCTGCCCTAATCAACCGCAATTTGGTTTCGATATTTACGTTTGTCTATTACACAGGAACAACCCGACCAATTTTCCCCTAAGTTAACTCTCTCTCTCTCTCTCTCTCTATTGTTCCGACTGTTTTTTGTTTTTGTTTTTTAAATATTCCTCAAAGCATCTGATCTAGAAAGACGCATTAGTTGGTGACGCCGACGACGTCGGGTTTTCTGCGGCATGGGGCCCTCCGTTATCACGTAATAATTTTTGAGTGCGTCTTACAAAATCTGAGTTACGTGCAGTATAAATTTGAATTTCAACGCATTCGTGCTTTTCTCCCTCCTGTCACCACTATTTGCGCACTCGAAAGCTGGCGCCCCACCAACTGCCCCAGCCACTCGACCACATCACTTCAATACCGGCATACAGGCGTTACATGCGGGTGGCTGGCCCCGGTTACAGTGCCTGCATGGCGTCTAAAAGAATATGACCGATAACCATTTGATAACCAACGTACGCAGTGTGTGACACGAGCAGGGAGCGAAAAGCTAGACAAAAGTCATACAGACGGACCTCTCCAACGTTCCAGCGCTCTTATGGGCTGTCCGCAGACTATATAGAAGTGATAAATTTATTCTGATACATTTGTAACAAACATCCTATAATAATATAGCGAGTCTCTATACGGTACTATCAAGGTGTTGAATGACCTCTATAAAGGAAGCGAGAGCCTCTAGACAACTGCAGCAATCAGGTGGTTCAGTTATGTAGGCAATGCTGAAATCCGATTACCTGGTAGTGGACGCTTGAACACCCTGCCTGATTGTCACCCAACAAAAGTAGCCAGGGTAGAATAAATGAATCCGAAATGGATAGCGGATACATGACGCGATTCGAGGCAGCGGCGCCCTCTACTTTCTGTAACAGAGCAATATTGCACGTTTAGGCTGTGGCGAATGGGACATGTCCATTTAGGATCTTGTTCTGAGCCAGTTTGTTCATTATTTTGTGAGGTGGCAGATTAACACAGCTCTATATAACAAGACCTATACGCTTAGTGAACGTTTCTATGATAGCGGACACCTTCGTAAAACAGCCGTTGCGGCCGACGTGGCACTGCGCAACCGGTGTGCGGGCGATGGGTAACACGCATAAGCACTGCATTTGTAGCAAACCTTGCTTATGCCTTCTGCTTCCGGGCTGCTTATTCAACGTCACCTCATCTGATCTCTTCATAGTTACCTACTTAGGTTTTTTTCGAAATGCATTCTGTGTTTAGTTAATATTTCCATCTTCTTCGAGCCTTGACATCTTCATTTGGGATACCCCAAAGCCACTTCTCGTGTCATGCAGTGAACATTAATTTATTTTTATTGCTAAGTTATATAGTTCATACTGAGATTCTTAGCGCAAGGGGATCTATATTAGTTGGGAGCTATATACAAAGTTGTCCTGGCTACCCCGTGGAGTTATTTGGCGAGACAAACCATAACACTCGTGCAAAGTAATTGTTCCTTGGGCAAATGCCAGCCAGGTAAACGTTTGTTCATCATCATCATCATCATCATCATCATCAGCCTGACTATACCCACTGCAGGGCGAAAGCCTCTCTCACATTTCTCCAATTAGCCCGGTTTTGTGCTAGCTGCATCCACTTGACTCCTGCGAACTTCTTGACCTTATCCGCTCACCTAACTTTCTGCCGCCCCCTGCTACGCATTCCTTCTCTTGGAATCCAGCTTGTTACCCTAAGCGACCATCGGTTATCCTCTCTTCGCACTACATGTCCTGCCCATGCCCATTTCTTCGTCTTGATTTCCACTAGAATGTCAGTAACGAGTTATTTATCTCACCCACTCTGCACGCTTCCTATCTCTTAATGTTACCCCTGCCATTTTTCGCTCCATAGCCCTCTGCGTTGTCATCAACTTAAGTAGAACCCTTTTGGTTAGCCACCAAGTTTCAACTGGAGAAACATGTAATATATATATATTTTTTTAAGATTACGTTTTCTTTTCTTCTATTGTCATTGCAAACGTGAGAGCACACCACGCACGTCATACTGGCCATCATCACAGCAAACATTCACCGCCCCTTTTTTTCACGAAGATTCCCATGGCGCGCTATGGCCTTCCAGCCTCGAGCTCCGAACTGCAGCTTGCCCGCATCTCAAGTCACCGCACCTAGGAGGCAGCGTGGCATCACGTCAGCGCCCAGCGGGAGAAGGCGATTCAGGAAGCGGCATTTCATCGCTGTGCCGCGCAGTGGCCAGACGGCGATTTCCTGGGACCTGCTAATAGGCGAGACACGCGGATGCGGTCCATCTCTGCACCCCTTCCTTAAACCTCCTCCTCTTCTTCCTCCCCAGAGGCAGAGCGCCGGACTCGGCGGAGGCGTAGCCTCGAAGTTGACGGCGCAGAGGCCACGCCACTGCGACGGCGGCTGCAGGAGCGGAAGCCCGTCTCCTGCCTCTGATTGCACTGCGGCCGTCGCGGGCCTCGGCGAGCACCGCTGCTGCCGAAGACGTGCAGGCCGGAAATGGCGGCTCCCATTTCCGGGAGTCGTCGGGCGTGCCCTCACCGTTTTCTTTTTGCCCTCTTGCTACTGGCATACGTTTTGTTTATTTATTTATTTGCAGCCTCGTTTCTGCAACCAACTCTTAACCTCTAAGAATCGCTTTGGCGTTCCTCCCCGGCCCCGCGTAACATTGATGTAGAGACCCGCTAAGAGTATACTGGGTATTTCGCGCCGTGATTCTAGCTATCTTATGTGCGGTGTTCACAAACGTTTTTTACTTGTTCACAACACTTCGTGGAGCTTCTTCAGTGCCTGCTTAAAGCCGGACCCTGAACAACTTCGCCGCACCTTTCCATAACCTCTGTCAGAAGGTGATCTGGCATGCCATTATCAGCTGTGACAAAAGGTGATCTTGCACTGCCTGAATCTCAAGCACAGTACTGTCCTACACTTCTACACGTGTCTCTGCTTTCTTCTCTTCTGTGTTGTTCGCGCAATACTTCGAAAAATGCAAATATTCCAACTCGTCCAGTTCAGCATGCTTGTGTGTCTGCATGAAACGCTTGCCTACTGCGACCTTCTTTTTTTTTTTTTTTTTTTTGGGGGGGGGGGGGGAGGGGGGGGAGAGAGTACAACGAAATAAGGAAATGCAGTCGTGGTTAGGGTGAAAACACTATTTCTCAGTTTTGGGGAGGTAGAGAAGCAAATAGCAGTTCGTTTTGTAGTCGTGTGTATTATTTAAAAGTAAGAAAAAATTACCAGCTTTCTGCGATTTCAACTGAGCCTTCCTAGGTCCACGAATTCGACAGGGCCATGCTTGAAAATATGAACACCTCTTTTTTGTTTTAAAAGGCCGGTCCAGACAAGGCTTATGATTTTGGTTGAAACGTTATCGCTCCACAGTAGCACGAAATTGTCCGAGGGAATGAAACCACCTGAGTCAGCCTTAAATTATATATATTAATCCCAGTATCAAGAATCGTCATTGACTCATTTCAATCTCGTGTTCATGAGCTCGTTGTCGTACCTCGGGAATTGTGCTTTCAAAAATTTAAAATTTCGCTTTTTAGAATAATTCAACGTATATATATATATATATATATATATATATATATATATATATATATATATATATATATATATATATATATATATATATATATATATATATATATATATTATGCTTAAGTGCCCATATGTCTCACTTACCAGCGAGTTTCCCGTTGTCAACGTGATTCTCGATAGCCCAGCCAGCAAGAGAATGCAATGTCGGCATATTCAGGAAGTTATTTCACTTTGTTGTGGGGAAACTAAAATACGGTTCTATGTCCGACTCGCCGCTGGGGAAGCATTCAGGTCTTAAATGATGCGCACTGCCAACATTCAGATTTAATACCCCGATCCCTGCCCCAACCCAGAAGGCCTTTTAGTCGCTTTTCTGCACCTTAAAGCCAGTGGTCTTCTCCGATAAGTAGTGACTGCTCCAGTTCTTGCGTTCCATGGGCGCATGACAATTTTCTTTTTTCTTCAGTCAACCTCCCTCCCTCCCCTCTCTCTCTCTCTCTCTCTCTCTCTCTGATTTTTCACTGCAATGATGCAAACAGGCTCGTCTTCTAGTTAACTTTTCTGCCTTGCCTTCCATTCTTCCGTATACACCCAGGCCTTTGCATTTGCATCGCCATAGCTTCAATTCCACAGTTTGTTGGTCAGGACATATCCCGTTGAAGCATTATATGGCGCGGATGGACAGGAATGAAACAAGGAGATTACAACAAGGAAGCTATTAGGTTCATAGCGACAGGATGGCATCTCGCTCGGTAAGAAAAGGGTAAACAAACTGTACACGAACGAAGAATGCGGAAATCCAAGCTTGCTTGCAGGGAACGTGACGACTGACACCTTTAATAGCGGAGGGCCGCACTCATGCGAGCTATATGCCCGTGAACCGGATTAGTCGCTTATGTTGAAGTGATGATCGTGACGCGACAAGTAGAGACCAATAAACCTTCGCATACACTCTGAAGATAATCGTGCCCTCAATCTCGCTTGCAGAGTATCATACTCTGCAGGATTGACACGAAGGTAGTGTTTGTGAATTGTTTCTGTTTCAAAACATCAATGCATGATGTGAACTGAATACATTTCACCCCCGAAAGTCAAAATGCAAGCATAGGGCTAATCGCACTCTACCCTCGTCCGAAGTGGCACTGCGCTTATCTGGTTTCATCAACATGACGTTGGATCACTGCACCGCATTAAGAAGATGGTCGCACCTCTTCTACTGGTTCAATGCAAAATAAGAAGCTACGACTCGTTTTGTTCCTGTCCCACATAGTATTTATGCAGGTGAATTTCATCCTTTGATAATTACATAGTTTATCATTTTACACAGAGCGTATATGCAGGAAAGGTGGGGTACTTTTTTCTTCGAAAATCATAGTTGCTGGAAACGTTTTACTCCTCTTTGAGCCTTTTTTTTTTTTTTTCTTTTTACAGTTCTCACGGAACTAACCGAGGCTTTAAAACAGCAAACACCTCAAAACCTTGGTTTAGAATGAGTGGCTTCAGTTGAAAACGAGGCTGATGTTCTATATGACACGGCAACTCTTTTGGGTCTGCATAGTATATGAAGAATGAGGATGATGGTGCGTCACGCAGATTGCGACACTGGGCCAGCCAGAGAAAGAGAAAGAGTGTAAGCTATTTTGAAGTTATCAAACTTTCGTCAGACAGCTCTTGACTGACTCCCGCACTGAAACCTTGAAATCAATCAATTAATTTTAGCCATGTTACGTCAGCCAAACACAACTGACGGTTCTTGTGCAAATATTGTATATTTTGAGTACTGTAAAAAGAATGAGCGGCTTCAGTTAAGCTTTATCCGGCATTTTCTTTTCTTTTACATCGTCTCCGCTTCTTGTTTAACAACTCCGACATCACCGTCGACCTATCAGTGTAGCTTCCGATCTCTGCGCAAATATTTTATCACCGTGGCTACCCTTCGCGGCAGACCAATGCTTCTTATTGCTGTGTCCTCCCTTTCCGCAACAGCACACTGAGAGGGAGGCGCTGTTTCTCGATTTATTGCTGAACACTGTCGATTGCTCCTGCCGAGAGCCTGGTCCTGACTGCGACGGCAAGTGAGTGCAGAGTGGTTGCCGGGCATCGAAGTGAGCGAACCCTTCTCAACACCTCGTCGACCTCGGCTGCGCGTTGAGTGTTGTCGCCCTTTAGCACGTTGCTTAATCAATCGGCTCCTCAAAATTCCGAGCAGTGGTAGCATATCCTGAAGCGCGTAAAACCACAGATATTTAGAGCAACGTGAGTCTTTCGTCTCAACGCCTTGAGGAGGAGAAAGGGGGAGGGGGCAGGGGTACCTTATACTTCTATAACAAACTGTGCGCTTAGAAATAAAATGCGGTAGCCCCAACATACGCAGAAACTAGTACTTTAGTGCAACTCAGCACGTGAAGCAGATACTGAGTGAGTTCTACCCCCGAATCTCAAAAAATATACTTTGGCATGCCACCTCAAGATAATAGAAAAAAAATCACCATCAGATATAACCATCATCTTCGGGAATTGCCAGTCATTGAGGGCTACCAGATCATCGTGTCTATAGCACGCCTTCGGAACTCATTCAAGAAAATGTAGCACGTCGATTCCGCGTACATCCATCAGTAAGGGTGTCATGAACCCCAATACTCGTTACTGTTCGAAACCTCAGTTGTAGGGATCAGTTTCCTGAATTTGCAGAGGAGTTATTTCGAGTGTGGCTTTAGTGGCATACATTGTATGGCCCACAATGAACCACATGAGCATCTCGCTCCTCCCTTTCATAAGCAGCGTAAATTAAATCGTATTGTTCGATTCTTGTAACTCGATGCCCCATTATGAGTCATAGCACCCGACATAAGGCTGCCATATAGGCAAACACATAAAATCTCTCGATATTAAACATGGAGACTGTAACGTCAGTCGCACTGCACAAAACTGATTGAGAAGCACTGCCCTCTCATCATCGACACGAAACAGCTAGCTTTTTTTTCCTTTCGAAGAGACACAGTGGCGAATCCATTGAGTTACTTGGCCAGCCGCGGTGAAGCAGCTCTCCGAAGCCCTTCTCGGACGAGACTCGCTTGTTGAGGCTACGCGATACGGTTTCGCACACGTGTGCAGGTCAGATGATGACGCTCCTCTCTAGTTAGCTCATGTGAAGGCTGACCCCGTCCGTCCTGAGTGCTTTAGAAGAGAGGCTCGTTTCTTCGCCTTTCCTGTGCGTGGCAGTGATATCTGCCCGCTCAGTATTTTTGCTATCAATTTTTCTTCTGCAGCCAAACAAACAAGTTACATTGAGTTCGCCGGGCACGCTGGACATATCGTTTTCTTTCCTTTTTCTTTGCGCGCTTTCCTTCGCCTCTAGCTTTCCCGTGTGCTCCAGCAAGAGAAAAAAAATGTTATTTTTCTCTCATTTGTTGAAAACTTCCTTCCTTCCTTCCTTCCTTCCTTCCTTCCTTCCTTCCTTCCTTCCTTCCTTCCTTCCTTCCTTCCTTCCTTCCTTCCTTCCTTCCTTCTTTCCTTCCTTCCTTCCTTCCTTCCTTCCTTTCTTCCTTCCTTCCTTCCTTCCTTCCTTCCTTCCTTCATTTATTCATTCATTCCTTACTTCCTCTCTCCCCCCTCCTTTCCCTCCTTCCTTCCTTCCTTCCTTCCTTCCTTCGTCAGTTCATTCGTTCGTTCGCTTGTTTGTTTGTTTGTCTCTCATAATTTTACTCAACTTGCTTCCAAGTTTGAGTCACCTTCAGGCTCTTGAGATGGCTAGCCAAAACGTAACGATTGACCACGCAGGTTCATGCCACATTAATTTGGACGGTTTCATATATCAAGCGATTGCGAGTTGTTCTATCACTTAACCCTCTATGAATGGCATAAAATAATTGTGAGGAATTTTTGACGTTGTTTATTTTGCCTAAAAACTTGCCTGAGTCGACGCTAATAAACTGTTCTTTTCTAGACTGCCACTGATTGGTTCTGAGAGCAGAATTTGAATGAGTGAGAACAGCGCACATCCAAAACAAAGATGATCTACAAATGACTGCAAACACAACTTGCCGTCTTATTTTGTACAGCAGCGCAGCCAGAGAGAAATCAAATTTGTGTTAGCATACAAAACTGTTGGCGGGTACAAAAACTCTGCCTTTGGAAATATCACGTGACAGAGTTTATATATGAGCCTCCACGGCGACTCCTCTTGCGAACACACACTTTTCTAATCGCTTATTGCGCGAAGCTTGTACTGTTCGTTCGGTGGAAAAAGCATCGCTGTCGCCCACGAGGATGATGATGAGAACGTTTATTGAAAACTACATTGGCTTAGATTAAGGGAAGGTTGATCGGCTCCCTAGTCCGGGACACCGTTGGTAAAAGCCGCTGCCCGCGCTTTTTCGACGAGGGCTCGTTGTTCCTTCAGGTCCGAGCTGGACAGGGCCGCCTCCCAGCCTTCCCACGTTGGCTGATTTATTATGTCAACACTGGTATTTTGGTGACACGCACGTGTTTTTGTATCTTTGGGCAGCGTTCAGGGTGGTGTCATACATAATTTCGCTTTCCCTTTAGCATTCATCTGCTACTCAAGTTGGAGGCTTCATCGCGACAAAGATTCTAAGTGACGACATGTGTACCTCACTTAAGTGGGTACATAGGTGTTCACTGAAAAGTGAGATATACCGCGCCTTCAAAGTTCATAAAAAAACAACTTAAGAAAAAAGATCTGTTAGCATTATCACTTCTGTTCTTAAATTACCATAAACGCCAAATGTTGGTGCCATTTTTCTTCTTGTTAACGATGCGTCATTCCTGTATATCGATCCGCACGCAGTTTTCGCTTACGACCGTTAATAATTTATAATTGAATTTTCTTTTCTCATCAGTTTCGGCTTCGATAGCGGAGATATGCCTGTGACGTCACAACCATATCTTGACGAGTGCCATGAAAAAAAAAAGCGATATAATCGCTCATTTCTCATTTGTAATGATTTCTGTTATTGGGGCAGGCTGGCTTTAGCATTGTAGTGAATTCAAATGACACAGCAGTAATTATATCGCTGTATTTTCATCTCTCGCATGACCTAGGCTTGACTGTGACGTCACAGCCATCGCTCGGCTGTTGAAACTGAAATCGAAACAGGTGAGAAAATAAATTTGGTTATAAATTTTTGAGCAGTCGCAGGATAATGTGACGTGGTAATCCGTGTACAGTAATGTCCTAGGTATCATTACAAATGATAAAACACGATCTTATAAATCAGGTTTATATAGTCCTTAAGGCGGAGCTTGAGCTAATTTTTCATTAATGCAGTTTTTTTACTTATAGATTTGTTATACCACGCATGCATATTAGCATACAGTCCTAAATTACCCTATTACGTGAATGGCCGCTCTGCGCAGATATGAAGCCCCGTTTTAACCAAGCCACACAAGAGTGTCTGAGTAGTTTAGGGGCAGCATGTTCTTAGGATCCAATTGAGGGCCCTGGAATGTTAAATTTCCATCTCACACTCCGATCTGAAAGGTGCTACCATAGCTGGCAACTCTTTCAATCTCGGCCATGCCATGTGGTCTGGTGATGTCACCAACCTCGCGGGTCAATTGGTGTCCGACCATGTCACCTGGCAACTACCACACGCCATAGGGGTACTCGTAATCTCTTGCTTCTAACGACGATAATTCTGAAGTCAGATTTTAATAAAGCATTCACGCTGAAAGCAGGATGGAGAGGGGGGGGGGGGGGGGGGGGGGTATACGAAACGCGGGGAATGCGCATAGGCCGCTACAAGGTGTCCTAAAATATATCTATTAACGCTACAGTTATCGTCGAATAGACCACAGCTTGCTCTGGGAAGTTTACGTGAACAGGACAGATGCAAGCTGAAACATGCTTGCTCATAAAAAGAGCAGGTGCGCTGGCAAACCAACGCCAGCAGAAGGAAAAAAAAAAAAAAAGTTTAGTTGACGCAGGCTATAGTTGCTCCTTTCCTACCTTCACCATTTTTCTTCTTTAACCCGTTTGCTTGTCCTCTCGCCAACACCAACAAACTGAGTTTTTTCAAAGCAAAAGCCCCGAAGCGACAAAGCAGTTTGGATAGCAGCTGCGAGAGACACGTATCACTCGATCGCGTCACGTCAGGCGTAAAACCACGCAGAAGGGCGCGGTCGCCGTTGCCCGGAGTCGAGGGGTTAATCAACCAGGTACTCGGCACGCAACTTCCACCTCAGGTGCGTACTGTGCGGCCGAGACAGCAGAGGAACCACGCTGTACTTTGATCAGCAAGCACCAGCAGCACACGGCGCCACAGTACGGCGGCGCAGACGCGTGCTTCTGGCGTTGCAGCGGAATTTCTTCCACGCGCGTCACTTTCGATCTGAACTTGTCTAGCGAAACTGTCTTTCTTGCGTTGCACTTCTTTCTTTGCTCTCACTGTTAATTTCTTCTTATCTAATTTTTGCATTTTCGTGTTGTTTTCTCGAAAACTTTTTCACGCACGGATGCCCGGAACAGTCTGTCGAAGTGCGTATTCATCTGCGCGGTGCGTTTACGCGTCGCGTGTAAGGCTGCTGGCTAATTAATTAGGTTTTTCACTAAACTGCGTCCGATAATTATTCGGTAATGAGCTGTAAGCGAAGCGCCCCTGAGACAGCCAGCCGCTCGCGGGCCTGGATGTGCTGTTTATCGGTGTGAGCAAGCGCGTCTTCCCGGCAGCGTCGCATCGCCTGCTGCAGGATGCCATTTTGGAGCGGAACCGTTCATGCGGTGTCTGTCGTGAAATTGCACGCTTACGGTTCGCCTCTTGCCGTTATTGGTGCTTTCCCGCGTACGTTGTTTCGTACTCGGCTCCATTAATTAACCCAGTTCGCGGTGAGTATATGCAGGTAGAATTCTCCTTTAGTCACTGTGCTTTAACTGAACTGTTCTTTTTTTTTTTTTTCCTTTTTACAATGCAACAAAATATAAAGTACGATCGAACGTGAAAATAAGTTCCTTTTGTGCCAGCGTGGTCTGAGTTAAGCTCTTTTGTTTTCTGAGATTGCAGTGAAAAGCATAAATTATACTAATAAAAATTTTACGGTCGCAAGAAAAGGCTCTAAAATTAATTAGTTCTTCGTGAGAAATCGGTGCCCGGCATCAATCGGAGCAGCATTTTTGCGAAACATGTAATTACAGCGTCCCGATACGAAGGCCCTACTTCCAGTGCACTCAACCCTACTTTAATTACATTGAACAAACCTGTGGACAGGCTTTGATGGCAGTAAACTGTTCAGTGTTAAAGGTTTATTTCCAGCGGACTGGTTGATTGACTGAAAATTCATGAAAATTCTAGGAGCCTTGTGTGGTCCGCCTTGTCAGGAGCCCAGTGGCCGGCGCCGCAGCGTGGGCCGTGCGAACCATTTCCTCTTTGCTGGCCGGAGTCCTCACTATGCAGAGTGGCCTCCCACTGCTTTATACTGGGATCGGGAAGTTTCTGGATAGCGGGTCTGGTGACAATAGCACGGTGCATGCAAGAAATGAAGTTGGAGCCTAAGACGGATATACAGCAAAATCAGGTATAGATCAGCATTGATCGTTGACATAAGCATGATGTTGTGCGGTTGGCAGGTGGAGACGACAGCTGGGGGATGGCCCAGTGTAGTGCATGTTAATAAACTTTATTGACATCGTTTTCTAATTTCATTGTGCAGCTATGGTGCAGTTCCTTAGTTCACAAAAGCGAAGTACATCTCGAATAGAACTTGCAACTATGAAGCATCTTTTCCGCGTCGGTGAAATTTCAAAACAGCACATTCTGTGCGGGTCGGAGTTATGTCAGGTGGAGGTAACTGGCAGTGGCATGCTCTATAGAAAGAGATGTAAAAACGAGTTTACTGTTTGTCGCACTCACATGTACTCACACACGCACATGCAGATATTAAGAGACCCGTGGTTTAACCTCTAGACAGTGTACATTTAAGAGGAGTATAGAAAATATGGAGCGTCATTTCGACGCTAATGTGCTTTCACAACGTCACGATACATTAATATTGGGATGACTGACGTCATCGTCCTCGTCATTAGCTGGACTATACCCAATGCAGGGGGAAGGCTGTCCAGTATTCTTCCAATTAACCCCGTCCTATGCCAGTTGCATGCACTTGACCCGTGCGGACTTCTAACCCAATTCTCCCGCATTATTTCTTTTTTATTTTTTTTATTTATTTATTTATTTATTTATTTATTAGTAACTCGAAGCCCCACGAGAGGAATTTCATGAAAGGTGGGTTACATTTTCAATGAATGATGTGAAGTCTTTGTCGAGATGAGTCACAGCTTCGGCAAGCAAACAGTTCTTTTTTTTTTTTTTTTTTTTTTTGCTGTTAGAACAAAAAAGACTTCAGATGAGCTGACGTAGATGCACGAGGAGGTTGGACGGCTTGATGAGGGTTGGTTTTTGTGCCCCGGCTATGTTTTCTTTCTTTGCAGTTTGTTACTCTTAGCGACCATCGGTTATCCTCAATTCGCCCTACAAGTCTTGCCCATGTACATTTGTTCGTGATTTCGACTTGAGCGTCATTAACCCGGGTTATTTCTCTGACCTACTGAGCAGGCTTCTTATCTCTTAACGTATCTCCTAAGAAGCACAGGTGCTCAATCAGCCGTATTTTTCTCAGAATTGCACAAGTTATTCGCTTAGTCGGACATGCTGCTGCGTGTGCGCCTTTCGAGGCAAGAATGAGAACTGTGTGAACAGTGTTGTCACAATAGTGCAGCTTTCCGCCGCCATCCGGTCCATGAAAGTATTTTTCTTAGCTGAATAAGACGGTCCCCATGCATTTGTGGATTATAAAAACCTGCATGCAGTTCGGATTGGGTAAGCCGCCATTTCAAACGTGAAATTGCAATGCGCTACGACTTTGAATAATGTCTACGAAGTCAGCCTTGGACAGCTTGTTTGAATGTCAGGTCACAAACACACTCTGGTACCACTCCTATACATGATGGGCAATTCCTACAATGCAAAGAAGGCTGAAGCTGAGGACACGGAAGAGCCTACAATTTTACCCTTCATTTGCGACCACATATTCATTATCGCCGTTGACTTTGTTGGCGGCATACGGAGAGCGGAAAATGTTTGTCAGCTCTTCTTAGCTCTGGAAAAAAAAAAAAAAATGAACAGTAGGAAGAAAAATACATGTTCTAAAATTATATAATCTCCTTTTCTCACAATATTTTTTTTTTTTTTTACTGAATATAAGCTTATTTTTAAGTCTAGGTTGTGTTTATAATGATCTGCAGGATATATTTAAGAGGTCCTGCCTTATTTTATGCTTGCTTAGAACAAGCGCCTTGTTGAATATCTTTTTTCTTCTTAAAGTATCATATAGAAAATTTTAGAGCTGAGTTGGACCGTGTGCAAAAAATGACATGATCCAACTCAAATCTAAGTTTCCCTATGTTTATGAATGTTTACTCTTTACTATGATTACTCATTATGGATTTCATGCGAGGATGTGTTGGCTGTAATATTGGCTTGTACTGCTAAATAAAAATTCAGATGAATAATGTAGTAGCACATATTTAGCTCCTTTCTTTTACCATACGTAACGTCAAGAATCTCAGACCCACAGAGCGTATATCGTATGATCTGATGCCATAAAATGCTGGCAGCGATCAGGGTCTATGTGGGAACCATTAAGTGAAGAACGGCAGTACAAGCCCTTGGCACATCAGCTAATGCAGCGCAGGCTCCGGTATATGCATTCGTCATACCCTTACAAAAACTGTATTCATTCCGAGCATTCGATAAAACCAGTCGCATATCTCCTGGACTTTTCTGACATACGTACTCGTAACGACGAAAACGTGCCGTGTTGTTCTCATGTTTCCTTCGTTCATTGTTTTTCTCCGTCATTTTTGTTAGCCTCCTCACCTGCTTAGCCAATAACAAATGAAGCCATCAGCTGATTTTAAAGCTCAAGACATGACAGTCGGTTTGTTTCCGTTTTCGTCTCGGTAGGCGGCTGGCATTTGTTGCATGTTTAGATAACGGAACACGTTCTCTGGGATCCGCTTCTGATGTAAATGAAGAGAAGCGGTAGAATCTCCGACACGGCGCTTCGCTGTCGTATTGTTATCGCTAATGGGAGCACTTGTACACGTTACGTGGGTACCACTGAGAGCCGGGCCCAGAGCTTCTGAGATTCTATCTCTACCGTGGCGGCTGCTGGTCGTATATAGAGTACACGGCGACAGACGGAGCTGTTACACGCCGGAGATTAGTGATAAGGGCGTAATGATGTCTTCATTTCCAGGAGCCCGGCCTGTTTCGGCTGCAGTGGTCCTGTGATAATACCTGGCAGTGACGATAGCATGGTCCGCCCTTTGCATGCTTTAGTTACTTTCGCAAGCTTAACCGTCTATGATACACGGCTTAAAAGTACTTGTTTGCGGATTTCTTGGTCAGCACTGTACATAAGCTTATTCTATGCATTCATTCCTAAATCTATTATTGACTCAGCGACCTTGACATATATGCAGTGCTGGGCGTCTTTGAAAAGTCACCGCTTTGGGTATATAGTCAGGCTATCAGCAGACACAGATCAGTGGCTACTGCATTTTGCCTGGCTTGCCTACCTTCTGCTCTTTAAGATAGCGTCCTCTAGCATCGATCTTGAGGAAATATACAGCGCGAACAGAGACCACGGATGAAGTACACAACACAGGGGCTGTGTACATCTTCGTCCGTCGTCTCTGTTTGCGCGGTATATTCCCTTGAGATGAGCATAACCTAACCCAACTTGCCATCCTACTGCAACAAATTTCTAGCATCGAGTTGCCGAAAAATATACTCTACTTGTGCTCAAAATTGCTTGAATGCTTCAAAAAAATTACAAGGGTTCAACGCTGCTGAATCAAATATTGAGCGAAAGCATTAGCTGCGAGTGACCGAGCGTTCCTCTTCTCTTTTTCTTCTTCCCCAGCCCAAATATAAAGCCCCGCTTTAGCCAACCCATATGAACGTGCTTTAGTGGCCTATAGGGGTAAGGTGAATGCCAGGGTCCTCGCAGGCTGAATTCTGACATAACCGTCCCATGTGAAACGAGGGACCCAAGTTGGCAGCTCCTGCCAGCCCGTGTGTCACGTGATGTGTGACGTCACAGCGTCACGTGTGTAAGAAGTAACTGCGGCCGCATCACGCGAAGGCTTCAAAAGTGCGAGTAGTATTACTTTCGCAATAAAAACAAGGGCTGCATGCAAACTTCTGTTAACCAAAGAAAAAATGACATGATACAGGCACGAAAGTTAACTCTTTCTACAGCGAAAGCCTGGCATAGAATACTCACTCGCGATGCGCTTCAGCACATAGTCAAAGCACCACTACGAGCGCTGCCGAGGCAACCGTGACTGCTTCATCTTTGCGGCTCTGGGCGGAGGTCATTTTGGTTGAGCACGTTGTTAGCTGAGGAAGATGCGGGACCGTCCTATCAACCACAAGCAGCAGCCTTGATTTGCCTTCTTGTTGCCATCCTAACCGCGGTGAACATAACAGGTGCAACAACCCCATCCCATCCTTAAAAACAAAAACAAAACAAAAAAAGAACGGCATTATGAATAACAATAACAAATAGATGACGATATCGGTGTGGATGGCTATATTAGGAAGCGACTAAGTCAATAAAGGTGCGTACTTTGTTCAATAAAAGCAAAAGCTGAATATTGCGAAGCAATTTGCATGTCCATTTACCTGCATGGAAAGAGATCCATTGTTTCGAGGTTTTTTATTCTGACTAAAGGCATCGAAACGCGTCTCTCTTAGCCTGAGTTGCTTTTGAACGTTAAACCCCACAAACCAACCAACAAACAAAGGCGCCGAAACGGCTCCGGCAATAAATACAGACACGTGCGTTTATTGTTAGGGGTCTTCTTTAAAACTAAAAATTAAGTAAAATGTTCGTCTTTTATGAATCGATTCTCGTTCTTTCAGGTTGTATAATTGAGGTTCTATATGGGCATAGGGGCATTACTGAGGAGTTAGGTTATATAACACCTAACGCTGTAAATATTTGAAGGTTACTCTGTATCCGTGACAAATTTCTTAGTTTCTTTCCGCAGATGCAATCCGGCCCCAAGAATGGTTTCGCTGGATTAGCACTAAAGTTGTGAACAGTAACGCAAAAGAAGAGTTCGGGTGGATATTCCCATCAGCAGGTGGGCCAAATTTCATGTCAAATTTACATTCCTTTCAGGTGTTTGTAAATGCTCCGAAGAAACAAAGTCATTACTATGTTTGATGCGTGATAACCTCAGTGGCTTATGGGCCAGAAAACACAATGTAACTACAAAGAAATCGTTAGCGCGAATGAATTCCATTATCCGTTACTGACTAGCCCAAGTTTCCACCTATGTGAATTGTACCGCATTGTGGCTTTCTTTCTCGTAGCCGAAAGATCGCTATGTTGACTGCACCTTCTTTTTTGAGGTGTGACAATCTCTGAGCTGGTAACACTTACAGGGAAGCGAAAAAAAAAAAAACATTAACAATATGTGCTGATTAAAGCTTTCTATAGTGCCGCGCCAGCAAACTCTTTAGTAAAACTATGTGCCTTCATGGTGAAAAAAAAAATAGAGAACATTCAAACAGTGCGTTCCAAGAGTATAAGTGCTCTAGAAGATTGTACAGAGTAGCATCGATCTATAGCCCCGTTAAACTTGCCTCGGATAATTTTAACGCTAAAGCACAAATTCGCACGTTCAAACCCACCCATGATTGTTAAGACGCAGGCGTCGAGCTGAGAAAAAAAATAATACCGTCGGAGCGGAGCGAATTCGGACCAAAGGTTTTCTTATTGGAAGCGAATCAGAAAAGTCGTAGCTATCTTCCCGCGTGACGACCTGCAATGTATTCGCCGCGAGATCGACCTAGAGGTGGCGCCACCGTCACTCCGGTAGTGTGGATCGGCAGCTGGCGGCACTCGCGGAAACGCACGCTGCGTATAGCCTGCTTCCGAGTTTACGGCGGGTTTGTTGGCGATGAAAGCGTGTCTTCTGCAGTATTTCTGCAATGTTGCAGAAAAAAAAATCCAAGGATTTTGCTAATGCAGCAGAAGAAGAGCAGATTTTAGGAAAGCAAAGCACGCAACCACCAGACTTCTAGATTTACTTTGCACGTTTCTGGCGCTGTACAGCGCTCACGCGCCTAATACTTGGGCCTGCCTAATGACAGCTTTGTTTTGCTTATCGACTTTTAAACAGTTTTCGTGTGTCTCATGCGAGTGAGACCGGCGAATTTAGTGTCAAGCCCACGCAGATACCTGCAGTACTTTTGATTGAATCGAGAAAGCTGGTTCACTATATCGTACTTGACTCGAGGATTAAGCAGGTTAAATGTAGCACTGGCAGCGCACTGCATGGCGAGTTGCTTTAGACTGAGTGCAGATAAATTCTGGCCCAGACAACCACGCACAAGTATTCCCCGAAAATGAGATCACGCCGACACTATATAGGAAACCTCGCCGCACAGGAAAGCTGACTGCTCTCGTGTAGAGCGGTGAGTGGATTGAATTTGCCGAGATGCTTTTTGCGGCCACTGTCACAGAATGTGATAGTGTATTACTGCTTGCGCCACTAACTGTAAATGATTTCCTGAAACAGAGGGATTTCTGATGTGTGTGATGTTAATATATAACGGTAAATTAGTACTGTAATTATTTTGTTTTGCAATGCCAATAAATTTCACTGTGTGAGAGAACGTTTACACACTTGACAGGATTTACAATAATCAGCGATTAATTTTCAGTAACGGTAAAGGGCAAGCTACCAATTACTCGCTGCGAAGACAGCATTATAAACTGCGCATGGGCACTGTTATGTTCTGGGAAGAAATTTTACAGGCTGAAAATTTCTTTATCACTAATTATTTAGCAGTGACTAAATCTTATGCGAAGTAAAATATTAGGGTTGCTTCCAAAGCAGATGCCGGGTATAAAACTATTCCGAAAGAAATGGAGGTCATCTTATCAAGCGACTATAAAGATGTATTTATTCCCGAACTAAACACTGATATTTAAGCCCGCATGAAGCTGTTTTACTCCCCTTGTCAGAAACGACGAGTTTGCTCAGAAGACAGCACTTGGACGAAAAGGGATTATAATGATTATAATAGGCTACCAGTAAAGTCCATTAATCTAGGTGTATTATGTGATATTTAGGGTAACAATTAAGTGCAGGGAATATGCTTTCCAAACATTTGAGCATTTCTCTAAAGCAAAATGTGCTCAGTAAAACTTTTACGGATGCACAGGAGCCTTCAACAACAAAAAAAAAAGAGAAAAGAAATGCATATTGGCCCGAGTTTAAAGCATGAAAGCGGCATCGGCTATGACGGATTATTGCAGAGGCTGGTTTTGGTGTCGTTATTTTTTTTTTTTTTTCATTATTAACACCACATTTACCCCGTGGGATTGTTTATTGTGCATTCAAATCCCACAGCAGTGGAGCGCCTTTCGAAACGGTTGTGATTGAATCCCCCGTTCTCGAAATCAGCAGTCGAGCGCCCTTACCATTGAGACACCGCGACAGAGGTATAAAAGAAAAAAAAAAAAAAAACTACGCACACAACGCTATCGTGAATACAGAAGGCGGCATAGTAGGCATAGAGTGGTCAGTTCAAACTGCCTTCTGCTATATGAAGCAGTCCGCGGTGGCATATGTTTCAGCAGCTGCGGTATTCCAAACAGAAACGGAAATATGTGATTTCTGAGCGTTTTCATTAACTTTTATTGACGGCAGCGACCTGTTTTGCTTTGACACGGCGGTAACGACAGTACCACTTCGTTTGAGACATTGCATGTCAAAGGATCTCAAGCCCCGAAGACCGCGATGGATGATGTCCTTATCCAAGCATGACATGCTCGATACGGACAAGTATATATTTTTTAATGAAGCGTGGGGTTATAGACTGTTCATATTTATTTCGCAAGAGGCATATAGGTAAGCAAAAGCTCACAGGAACTGCGAAACAAACAAAAACACTCCTGTACACGCCGCATGCACGCGCGTAAATCACAGCGGGCTGGCACGCGACGCAAAAACGCATCCACACTGAGTAGGTTTCGCCGCTAAGCCGCAAGGTGGCGACTCTGCTCGATCTCGAGGCCAATAGTGTCGCCCTGTGCATTGCACGTCGTCGTCGCCGTCAACTTCCATCTGGCGCAAAAGTTCTCTCGTCCTACTCGATTCGAGTAAGTTAAAACCCCACTTTTCGCAATCCGCGCAGAGCAAGACGACGACTGTAGCCATGGTTCGCGTTTCAGTACTTTCTCAATTTACAGCTCACAAATAACCGCATGTAAAAAAAGAACATTAAACTCCGCCTTAAAGCTTTATTGGCTAACATCTCGTCACGGTCCCGAGTCACGTGCATGTTGCTTCTGCACACTTAGTCACCAATCCCTTAATTTGTCCCTCTATTATATCTCACGCATTCTTGTGAGCTTGCTGTCCTAAACTACCACATTATACAGCTACCGGTGCTTGAATGGCGTACGAGTACAGACTGTCCGACTCGGCAACCTCTTGGATTTTGAGTCAGGACCTAGAAGGTAGATTTCCTTCCCTTCAGATAAACAACACGAGTTAGCAGCTACTCCCAGCTTTTTGGTATCACGTGACGTCGTTATGACACGCAACCGTTTGGCGAATCAATGCTCCATCATGTCACCGGCCAACTTCCACCTGCCAAAGATTGCCGTATCCTCTGGATAACAGCGCCGTAAACGCGTTTAAAAAATGCTCTCGCTTCTTGTTTCTCACTGCAAAATCGGCGCGCTAGCGACCTCGCACCGACCCGCGCGCCTCACATAGCTACCGCCCACTTTTTTGAAGAGCGCGAAACAGTTGGGTCGAGATTTAGCGCGCTTCCGCTAGATGGCAGCACAGTGCGGCGGGAATTTCACTTTAGTGTTGCTTTCAGCTCTCGCTCACGCTTCGGGATAAAATAGGTTTACGGGACAGAGAGGAGGAGATCCTTAGTGCGAGAGAAGGAAAGTAAAAATGAAAAAAAGCGTAAGGGGAGAAAATAACAGCGAGAGCAACTGGCCACGGAAGCTGGCATTCAGCGTGACGTCGAGCGCGGGAGCTGAACGCTGACTTTCTCGGCGCTAACGCAATTTGGCAGCGCTGCTGATGCCGTCACCTTCGTCGTCTAGGTTCCACCGCGTTTTTACATCAGTCCACAAAAGAAAAAGAAAATGGAAAGACGGCTGAAGAAAGTGGTATGAAGAGTAAAATGATCATGAGGGGAGGGGAGAGAAGATAGAAGGGGTGGAGACACACCGTTGTCTCCATTTGTAGCCGTTTGGCGGCGCCGCGAGTCTTTAATTGCACCGCTCAGTTCGGAAGTGCACATCGATGTTCGCCGCCGTGCGAGAAATCCGTCTCCGTTTATTTTCCCTGCGAGCTGCTCATTACCGTTTGTTATTGTTAGCGCCCGCACGGAGAGTTGGCCGCGCTTCTTGAAGCCGTCGCGGGCGGCGCTTCTTATCCTTCGTCGGCGCAACCTTGTGTGCCTTGCCGATGCGGGCGGCCCTCTTTGGGACGAAAGGACTGTTCCTTTCTGTGTTCATGGCATGGGAGACCAGCGCTGCCGTTTTTTTTTTTTTTCTTCTTTCACTGACTCCGCCGCTTCCTTTCTCTCTGAAAGGGGAAGCGGCTGCGCTTATGTACTATTAGAGAATCATGAGAGTAAAAGATAGAATTGTTGGCTGGAAGGCTGGAAAAAAAGGGAAAACTTCGCTGAATTGAAAGCTTTTTGAAGCGCACTCGATGCGACGCTCGGAAATCGACGAATAGGACGACATGTGGGCGGCAAGCAGCGCTGGGCTAATTACGTAGTAATTAATGCGCCTTTTATTCATTGTGTTTTATATGACCCTGTCGCGCCCTATTGTTGCTTTGTGGGTTATATTACTTCATTGAGTTGCCTTCGAAATCGTAAATTGTCAAAGCAGGGAAGATCACGCCTACTTTGTATTCATGCAAAGTGCATTATGTGCACTTGACTTTCTCTTCACATTCAGTGGTTTCCTTGGCTACATGCGTCGTGGGAAACAGGGTGGCTGAAAACGCCTACAATGAAGTGTTGTCTTCTAAACCATCAAGGAAAGCCCCTCGATGTACCAAGCGATTCTTCAGATAGGCAGTGATAAGCCATTGCGTATGTCTGTGGCATTCGCTTACCGAACCTGTCGTTATCAAGTGACCTGAAGGAAGACTCTCTACTACCGGACATTTGAAAAGCTTCTACTGATACATCTCCCTCGCAGCGTTTCTCATTCGAAACTTGAGGCTATTAAAGCCACGCTTTTACGTGCTGCCCGCATGTGGGTCCTACTAACATCCTGTGGACTAAGAGCAAATAACTGCACATGTCTCCCTCACCACAGCGCTAGGTCACGGCTGTGCAAGTTTGGACGTGATCGACAGCAGTGAGCACAAGAGGCGATGCAGAATGAACCGAAAGAATTCGTCCTGACTGAAGCTACAGTTACACTGTATCCGACCACAGGAATGCGTGCTGGCGTTTGAGATGGCTGGCACGGTAAAGAAATTTATGAATTACACCAATAAACCTTGATTGCGCAAGTATATATATTCACATGCGCCTTGTCAGTGTTCTATACTGAAGAGTATGGTTTCAAATCAGCTCTATTTCAGAAGTCTCAAACCGATTGCTTTCATAACAAGTTTGGAAGTACAGACAGTGGTGCAGCGAATAAACTTGCTCAACGATTGAAAACTGTATTGTATTAAAATTTAACTGATTAGCTTGGCATGAAGCTAGAACATTGGAGCTAACTTTTTTGCTGCATCTGGCAAAAATGACTGGTGGATTATTCCAACTTTGGCTTTTACTTACACCAAATGGAGATACTACATAACCCTGGGATAATTCTGAACATCAGTAGAAAAACAGAAAATAATATGCGGGTCACAAAGTGCCACAAAAGAAAGGGAGGGGGGGGGGGGGGGGGGGGTTGAGGTCACTGATAAACGTATTTAATCTGTAGAACGAGTGCTTTTGAGCAATCTCCCAAAGTATAATTTCTTGGAACAAAGCCAACGATTTATTAGGCAGAGAGAGAGAGAGCAGACTTTATTTACACAGATATGGACCTAGGGGCAGGGGCTCTAATTAAAAAAAAACAGCGTTTTTTGAAATTTGCGGGCAAAGGAGGAGACGCATGGTGGTGAACTTTGGAAGTATTCCTGAAGCCGCTGACGTCGGCTATGCCAGGCTGCCATTCGCTGCAGCCACGATGGCCAAGACGTCACGGACACACTTCCGGTAGCTGCGAAAGTCGTCTGCTCGCGCCCTGCGTGAGCCGCTGATGAGCGCGCAAGGGAAGTTAATGCCTTCGCGCACATGGTTCAGGCAGTGTCACACTAAGTATTCGGAAACATGTCGTTGTCGCCCGCCAACAGTTGTCGCCAATTTCTTCTCCAACAGTTAGACAATAATGTGTCACTCCACGGAAACTTGTTCATTGCTGTGCACTTGTCAGGAGCCGCTATGATTCGCCCAAATTTCTGCGCTATACTCGGGGCTGTGAAAAATTAAATAGCAGAGAAGGCTTTCTGTCTAAACGTTTTGACGATGAAAAAGGGCACGTGAATACTCGCGGGTATCGTACTGATGAGGCATGGCTTTCTCCCAGTTTTGAGCGTCACTTTCGTGTGCGCGAATCTAGTGTTTATGGTGAGAAAATTAAACTTTTAGTGAAAGAAAAGGGACATCGGTATAGTTTTGGCTGTATGAACGGAAATCCACTGTTGCTTACATCGTATGAGGTGCTTGCAATCACCACAGAACGCCTGTGTGACCCGGTCCGCCGGGCAAGCAGGCGGCCGGGCCACAATCGTTGGGCCGTTTTAGCAGACGTAAGTGGTCCCCCTACTCCCTTTCAATGGGCCTTTAGGCTTTACATTTCAGAGTTATGACGTGACTGCGTTAAAGGCTCTCGCCTGCGGCTACCTACACGGATGTGCTTTGATTACTGCTTATTATCGCTAATCCTTTTTCGTTTAGGATTCTGTTTTCTGAAACATTCTCGTTCTCATACATTCGCAATCAACTAAAGGCCATACGACGCAGATATAAAACCACGTTTTAGCCAAGCCGTCTATACGGACAAGCCGGCCGGTGCGGCCTTGAATTAGCCTCTCTGACTCGGATCCTACTGGGTCACGGAGGTTTAATTCCCTTAACTATCTGCAATGCCAAGGAGCTAGATGAGTGGCAGCATCTGCGAATTAGGTCATGCCTGCCATATGGTCTCGGGACGTCGCGCAATCCGCGGACCAATTTGGTCATCCATGTCACCTGACAATCTGCATTTACCGGATGGAATTTTTTTTTTTTTTCATTCTCGAATGCCGACATCTCTGACAACGTCAACAACGCCGTATTATCCAGAGAACAGGGTCTTTGAAACTATTTCATTAAATTCAAAGAGCTCGCTGCAAGAGCCAGGTATGATGACAAACTGCAGCCCCTGTAGGAATTGAAGCCGATTTTCACCCGGACCTCACTGTGATGACGTAACACAGTCATGCGCGTGGACACTGGTCTTGCTCCCTTTTCTGAAGAATGCAATGATGCCGCACAGCTGTTTCCGTGTCGTTGTTCAGCAGCGAGTGAACATGGCAGAAAGCGAGATGTCTCGTTTTCATATAAAATTCGTTGAGAGCAGAGAGGTGGTCTTTAATTTTATTAGTTACAGAGGTAGCCGATAGCTTTGGTGGATGATTGTTTTCAGGGTGACAGAAAAACTAGATACACTTAAGCTCCACTTTTTGAGTGTTCAGTGAGATATGATAGTTTTAATGAATGAACTTATTTGGCGCGGGAATGACAAGAAGCACTAACTCAGCCTGCGAGGAGGCCTTGTAAACGTGGTATTACCTCTAACCGTTGTTACCATACAAAATTTTGGCACCTCATTTTGTCTTTCTTCTTTTTTTTTTTTTCTAGACCGAAGAGAACCAGGATGGGCTTAATTCAATGGCGAAAGCAAACATTTAGACAGTGAGACTGCTTACTAAATTTAAATATAAATATTGTTAGAATCTTTCGTCATTCCTCTAAACGGTCGCCGCCGACAACGGAAGATTTTTTTTTCCGAAGGGCTGACGCCGTGAAGAATAAGTGTATTCTTGAGTGCGTCTAGTTGTGGAGTAGTCTGCGTAGTAGTAGTAGACCGTAGCTACGCCTCTTCACGTCTCTTTACGGTGTAGCTGCGGCCACCCGAGGTCTCGCTTTGGCTGTCGTAGTGTTGCTTTAGCAACAAAAGGGGCCCTATCACTCTCGCGTTACAAATTAATTGTCCGTTGTCATCGGCGTCGACCTTTTGAAGTATATAGCAGCCTCGAAAATTCGCAAGTATCACTCTGGAAGTTTGCGGCTGGCGGGTGAGAAATAGGGAATGCTTGCACCCCCGTTTAACGCACCGCAGCCTCGAAAAATCCCGCGCATGCCGCATGCATGCGACATGGCCGTGCACTGATAAGTCGGAGTTTAAATGGCGAGTGGGCGCTAAGTTTTCTTTCCATCATTGAAGTCGCCAGACGTATGGTTGGTCGGCGGGCTATGACGTCACGAGACCGGATAGCGCGGCCGAGATGGAAGGAGCTGCCAACTTAGGCTGCTGCAAGTTTCCATATTGAAGGGCGGCGAGATAAGAATCAAGCAAACGGAACCCTATAGTGTCCCCGTATGAAGCCTTGCCGCCTCGGAAAATGACCAATGCGCCACTTGGAGGTGCCTTGGGAGTGCACACTTCTTTGACCACAAAGCTATGATGATTCTCTTCAGTTCGAAATCTTCAACGGACAGAGTATCCGATGTGGCCTTAGTCGCTTAAAAGGAAGTTGACACCGCACAATGAATCAAAAAACGAGCAATAATGTCTCGGTGATCCCTTTATATAGGCGATAAAGTAATCCAGTAGAAAAGTAACGCTGTCGCATATATACCGCATGAATCTCACTGATATTATGTTTTTTTTTTTTTTTTTTTTTTATGTGTCTAAATCTCTTGTGCCACTTTACCGTGAGAGCGTTAAAGATCCAGCTGCTTAGAAAATCTGGCGTCAGCGTCTGCCTCGCTGTCGGCGTCGGTGCCGGCGCAGGTGTCGGCGTCCGCCTTGTGAGCGAAAAATCATGGTCAATGCACTGGCAGGTTGTAGGCGGCAGCTGGCATGACTCAGGTGCCAATTCGTTGGCTTGTGCGACGTATATGAAAGAAGGTTCGAAGGAGTTTGCAACTTGGGTTGCTCATTTCAGGTGCGAAGATGGAATAAGAATCAACCTTTCACTACTCTTAGATGCCGAGTCAGACAAGCTGCACCTAGGCCACGCAGTGATGATGATGATGATCATCATCATCAGCCTGGCTATACCTACTGCAAGGCGAAGGCCTCTCCCATATTCCTCCAATTATCCCGGTTCTATGCTAGCTGCTTCCACTTGACCCCTTCGAACTTCTTAACCTCATCCGCGCACCTAACTTTCTGCTTGTTACCAGTTTCAGTTTGTTACCCTAAGCGACGATCAGTTAGCCTCTCTTTGCTTTACATACCCTGCCCGTGCCCATTTCTTCTTGATTTCCACAAGAATGTCAGTAACTTTACAGCTATTTCTCTGAACCCACTCTGCATGCCTTCTGTCTCTTAAATTTACCCCTACCTATTTTCGTTCCGTAGCCTTCTGTGTTGTCCTCAACTTAAGTAGAACCCTCTTCGTTAGCCGTTAGAGATGTTCATAGTGCTTGCTTAAAGCGGGGCTTTATATGCCATGTGGTCACCCTACGCTGCCGCGTCGAAGCATTAAAGGCGAAGCTTAAGTGTCCTACATACATTTTTACTAGAGAAACGGCACTGCAATAGCCTAATAATGGCATACATTGAAGCATAGAAGAGCAGAAAGTCGGGCAAGTTGGTAGAGATGCCTGGCTGGTAAAGCGCGAAAGGAAACGCGGACAACGCAAAGCGCCTGTCCGTGTCGTTCTTTGTGTCGTCCGCCAGCCGCACATTAAAACTGTTTTGAAATAGCTGTATTTTACTAAGAAATGATGTAATGGCGGCTAGTTGGTTTTCCATCATCATGTAGGCGCGCTGAACTTTAGCTCGAGACAATTCACCAACACAAGACACGCACGTACCAGTCTTGTCTTGTGTTAGTGAATTGTCTCGAGTTAAATTTCAGCGCGCCTACATGATGATAGATTTTACTCTCTATCCTGGCGGCCAATATCGGAGTCACTTTATTTATTTATTTATTTATTTATTTATTTATTTATTT
Organism: Amblyomma maculatum; assembly: GCF_055883805.1. Lineage (NCBI taxonomy): Eukaryota > Metazoa > Arthropoda > Arachnida > Ixodida > Ixodidae > Amblyomma > Amblyomma maculatum. Next base: position 34,462,153 of record NC_139347.1, on the reverse strand, counting down.
ATTTATTTATTTATTTATTTATTTATTTATTTATTTATTTATTTATTTATTTATTTATTTATTTATTTATTTATTTATTTATTTATTTATTTATTTATTTATTTATTTATTTATTTATTGAAGTGCATTTCTATTTACACTTCAGGAAGGAGGCCAAAAGGCACGACGCCTGACATGGGCCTTCCCCCCTGGGGAAAGCAAATTTTTGGCACATGTTACAAAACAAGCAAATACAATGTGTGTAGCGGCCATCATGACATCAGTTTCCACAAGCACATGAAACAAAATTCATTTCAGAAGTACCTGAATCTAAGGTGTTCTGACTAAATAAGAAAAAAAAAACAACATGAAACCATCACACGCCACGACTGCTGGTGCAGCAATCTACGATGAATATACAAGAACGAAAGCTGTACAGTACATGTTACAGTAAATAAAGATTTCTTGAAAAGAAGCAATGATGAAATACAGGACCTTATGAAGGGAAAGAAATAAAAAGGGTCATGTTCACTGATATGAATGCACAGTATATCAGAGGATGTACCAAAACGTCATGTAGTCAGCAGTGCAATCACTTTTCTCTTGTAGATTTTTTAACTTTTACATCGGTACAAGAGGTCATGGATATATCTGTTTTCATTTAAAAGGGCAGTCATTTGATATCTAATCGTTTTAAACCCGTAATTTGTTCTTGCTTTTGGTGCTCTTTTTTCTATATGCCGAAGGTGATATAAATGTTGAGGTAGTTCTGGCGTTACAAAAAACTGAGGTTCAGAATGAGTTGTATTATACGTTTCAAGCGCTAGCCGAAGAGTTTTTAACTGAAAAATGGTTAATAGCCCTAAGCTGTTCCACCACTGGTCCGTGCTTTCTAAGTAAGCTAGATAAGCAGTTCATATGGCTTCCAACACTCAACGCCATACAGTCTGCTCAGAACACTATTTGCAGCTAAAAGTCACCGAGTCTCAATTTTTTTTTTCATCTGCTCCCTCAAGCCACCTAGATTGCTTTGCTCAATTTCACGTGCGCTGCGGGGAGATTTTGCTCTGCTTCATGCTGAAGTAAACCCAGTAAAGGTTCAAGGCATCGCTTTTAACGAATTGAACCACTAAGCCAAAATTGTTAGGAGAATTCAAGTAATTCAACTGAGCAGATCGTCTAGACGATGGAAGAATAATCCGCGCTGAAAAAGTAAAATTTCTTCTTACAAAACATTACTCTTGTAATTCTTCTAAAAGTGATTATACAACTTTCAACTACACATACTCTGGTGCAAAACGCTACTCGACACGGGCCAACAAACAAGAAAAATTCATCAACCCCTATAATCCCAAGTACAGATATCGCTTCCCGCTTCCTGTACTCTCATGTTGCCTGAAAACAGCGCCATAAACATGCCTTCAATACCATTAAGCCTTTATGCACCTAGTTCCCAGAACCAATTTCACTGATTCGCTCTTCACGAAATTGCGATAACCGTGAAGCTCGGACATTACCGTGCAGTTCTACTGTTACGTTAGCTTGCTCACTAGACCCTTACGAACCCTGTATCCAGTCTATCTTTTCCATGTGGACAGCGCAGGAAGAGCGAAAGGAATCCGGGTAAAGTCACAGAACAGGAAAAAAATATATATAAGGGAGACGTGGCACGCGTCGTGTCCGGTTTTAATACACTTAAGCGTACATTTACAAATTATTCTCGAGAACAGCTTGGCAGTGCCTTGATACGCGCACTCATGTCTTTCTTATTTCCTGTGCCTCTCCCTCCGGCACGGTTCTGGCAACGGACCTAATCCGGCACCTTGTTTCAAGAGTGCTATATGCGTCAGTCCGCGCGCGAGCCCTCTCGGAGAGCCAGCGAAAACAATACGACGCCGAGATGAAAAGCGACCAAGGGGCTAGCGCAAGTAAAGAGCGAGCGAGAAAGCCTGTCTGGAATAGACCATATCGCGCGGCGGCCGCGGCGGCAGCGTTTCGTAGCGGCGGCGAAGAACGTATCACCCCGATCGCTCCCAGCAGGCGCACACGCGGGTGCCTTTTCTTCTTTTTCTCTCTTCCTTTCCGCTGGGGCCCTGGGCACAGGCTCGCGCCGCCGCACCGGCCGACCGACCGACGCGGCGGCTGCAGACGCCCATCTCCTTAGAAGCCCCCGCTAACATGATTGAGCTCAGGAAATCAAGGCCGAATACGGCAACAAGCCTCCCGGCGGCACGGCGGGCGAGACGGCCAGTCAGCCGTCCGCGCGAGGCGCAGCCAGCGCCAGCCGGCCAGCCAATCTACGAATGGAACAGCGCGCGCGCGCGGCCGCGACACAATAACCGGAGTCCGCGCGGCCAGCGCGGGAAACTACCGCATTTCGTCGCCTACACGCCGACTGGGATGTGGCGGTGTCCGCTCTTGACCACGAAGCACTGCGAATTATTCTTTCTCTCAGCTCTCTCTAATTCAGTTTTTTGGTGAACAGGTTGCTTCGCCTACAGGCCGCTTCAAGATAGGTTTATGAAATATACCTAATGGTGGTATCTTTCCCTGGCGTCCTCCAAAATATCGTTTCCTTTTGATTGTTGCCGGTGGGAAATAAGCACTAGCTGGCCTGACCACCTGACCAACGAGCAGTCACGACACCGAAACCACCCTATTAGAAACGCATGTGCCCCCCCCCCCCCCCCCCCCGTCCTAAAAAAAAAAAAGAAAAAAAAGATAATAAATCAGACAGCAGTCGAAACACAAACTTATTTCGAATTCCCACATGACTAATCGCCATTATTTCAACGCGACAGCGTTACAGGTTCCCGTTCTCCAGAGAATCCGGCGCTGTATGCGCCGCGTGTTTTGAGGGTAAAATAACCGGCATTCCTCTGGTAGGGATTACTTGGAAGGTGACGTGTCTGGGCACTGGTTTGTAAGCGGGTTGTGTGACGTCACGAAATCGCATGACATGGCCGATCTTGCATAGCTGAGACATCGGGCAGCTCATTTGAGTTGGGAGAGTGGGATGGGTATCGAACACCCCGGGACCCTTGGATCCCACGTCTGACGACGCTATATTCCCAGCTCACTCAAGCACGTCCGTGCGCCTTGTCCGTGCGCGAACGTTTTAAACGGCAGTTCGATTTGCCTTAGGTGAACTCGACGGAAGTAATCGATATTATACAAGGCAGCGACAACAAGTTTGAGTTATCAATGACAGTTCAGTTTGGCTGAAATAAGGGTACCTAGCTGATCGAAACAGCTGTCCAGATGTCAGTCGATGGACTCGGCGCATCCGATGAGTTCGTGGAATCGCCCGCGGTCGTACGTTCTCAAAACCTTCAACCAATTCTCTCCTGGCATAATATAAGCCCAAACATGCAACCCTCATTATTTGCGTGAGTGCCAACACGCAAACAGGCGAAGTGGGAAGCAGAACTGCGGCCAAGTAAGTTACGCATGCCTGTATGGTATTCCCATGGCTCGGTGTGATGTTCAAGTCACCGCTTTTGGATAATACCAATTGATTTGGATTGTAAAACGTTTATTGCCAACAGTCTGAAGGGCATATAGGCCCCTCGCCTAAACGACGGCCAGAAGGTCTTGGCTCCTGGCGGCGTCTTCGGCCAGTTGGACGACTTTTGTTTGTCTCCGGATCGGAGCTGAGTAGGAGAGCCTCCCATTGTTCAAGTGACTTTATTTTTTTGTCCCTCCAGGGGGGCAAAAGGGCATTTCCAGAGAATATGGTTGAGATCCGCTTTGGCCTTACATTGCTTACACTCGTTTGAATATTGTCCCGGATAATAACGACTACACATAACCGGGTTCGGATACGTATAAGTTTGGACCAATGAGAAACTCCGCTTCAAAGAGTGACTAATTTTATTACGCAATTTTCGGATGCCTATAAATTGTCACGCCATCTAAAAGCGGTCAATAAAAGATTTGTGCTATTACCGTTATTTCCTTCTTTCGTCTTCTTCAGCTGAATTACTTCTGCGGCTGTTATCTGCAGGAATTTTCGCTACTACGACTCTTGACCATATTTATTTATCAACAATCTGAAAGTTCAGACATAGTTTTGTTTAGGGTCGCGGGTGCCGCCACTATTTGCAGACATCCAAATCTTGACCAATCAAAACCGCTGTTTTTTATATACATTTGCCCTATGGGAAGTTTGGCAATTTGAAATATTAACGAGTTCTGGTTCAAGGGAGCCGTACGGCAATTATAAATATTTGGTCAAGAATTTCAAATCAGTAGTTCAATGTGTGAACCGTAAAATAGTGCAGGAGGTTTAGAATAAGAAACACGCATGGGTAATTCTTATTATAAACCTACTAAACTAATCTAAACTTCAAATATATGGATTCAATTATGAGCATACTTTAATTCATAAATATTTCGCTCGAGGCGGATAACCGGATCCACAAGTTCAACGCTTTGAATTTGGTTTCACGAAAAGCAAGCGCAGCGGACTGCTGTCCACTTGCGTCATTTGGAAAGCCAAACTGCCTTTCAAGTCAATGGCAGTTGAAACTGCCCAAGTAACGGATATATTAAATAAGGCATTTCATAATTTCTGCGTTCAGAAGAACTTTGCGAGTACATGTGCATTATTTTCCTTCGTTATTTACCACAGTTTGATGTGACGTCAGTGAGTCATCACCGTCTATAGTGTGGTGTTTTCTGTGCTGGTAACGACAATTAAAATGAGTGTAATTTTAACAGAGAAAGGATGGCTTGGCCAAAGAGCATCGTGGCTATAATGGTTTAGTAATGCACAGGGGGAAGCGAAATGCGCAATAAATAATAAACTCTACTACTCGAGGTGCAACTTCGAATTTTGTCTCGCTGAGTCCCAGTGAAGATGAAAGAAATCAATTAATTAGTTGACCGTCCTTTCCCCAAAAACCATCTTGAAGAAAAATATTTAAAGAAACGCGGATTTAAATGACTGTTAAAGGCGCATTCACGTCTAGTCATATAGGGAAGCTTGAGCGTCTTCCTAATTCAAAATGTGTGCAATTAGCTAAACCATGCAAAGTCATGCTTAACCAAGCTTTCGCTTGTATAACTCTTTTTTTTTTTTTTTAATTTTCATCTCGGACACGTCGAGCACGTGGCCAGGGAAAATCTTGTCCTTGTTGGGAAGCCGAGAGCTATTAACCGCTAGTCGGCCAGCCCGCACCTCTCGCGTATGTTAGTGCATAAGTTTTGCTATTCTGTGCTCATAATGCTGCAGGTGTTGTTGTTTTAACTTCGTATATGTTAACATGCTCTATGTAATATGGGATTGTAAATGGTGAAAAATTATAAGTGTGTTCAGTCTTGCTTTATTTGAAAAAGATTAATGGAGGAAACGTTGCCGCAGATCTCCGGCTTTGGCATCTTTAATGAAGCCTTCATAACAGAAAAGTTTTCTTTTTCTATTTTTTCTATTTTTCCACTAATTATCTAATCTCGTTAGGCGGGATTATGTTGGAAAGTTGAAGGGCATAAGCATTGCTTTTCTATACTCCACTGCTAAGCTGCAGGTCTTCTGCGTGGTGTACTTTATAATTAAGATCTTGCGTAGCTCTTTCTTCTGTACTGACTGCGACGGGTTTCCTATATCACATTTCAAGTGTTCGCAAACGCCTTGTGAAATTTGTGCTATGACTGTCGTCGATGTGTTATAAATTACTTTATGGCAGTATTTGTTATAATGGCAACGAGGATTTTGTGGCTAGATATTGTTCTAAACAAGATGTTACATTTAAGGCAAAATATTTGCTGGACCAATAAAATTCTGGAGGATGATGGCCGAAAATAATTAATAGAATGCTCGCGCAGAAAATGGGACTGGATTCAACGCTGTAGGAAATCCGGATGAAGCGTTTTTGTAGAACGGGAAATATTTTTCAGAGAATGAGACATCCTTCTCACACCAGTTAATAGTGAACATTTTTTCCAGTACCATTGCTTATGAGCCGCTGATAGCGACAGCTCCTCGGAACTTAAAGAAAGAATGTGTTCGATGAAAAATTTTAAAAATATATAGATTTTTTAGTTTAGAAATTCGCGCTTTATGGCTGTGCACCAAATGTGGAAATCCTCGAAAGGTTCACCGATGTTGACGTCGCAGCCATTAAGAGATAAATTATGGACTCATCTCTCCCTTCCCCTTTCTGTTCATTGTTCTACATCACGATTAGTTTCGATAAAAAAAAAATATTTTGTTCGTTATTTAAGAGAATTTTTTGCGGAATGCCTGGAAGGATTTTGTAAGCAAGAACGTGACCTCGCGTCATTTCAGGTTAACTTTGTTTAGCTGGTGCCCTGCTTTCACTATATCTATTGTGAATGGTATCCTGTTATTACCAAACAGCACCTGTTGTGAATGTTAGCCATGCACCCAAAGTCCATCCTTTTTGCACTATTTTCTTGACGTTTTTCCTTCAATTTCTCTTCTCTGCGGGTATTTCTTTGAGGTGGTCTCTCTTTTCTTCTGAACGGCTAATGTGCTGTGACCCGGCTCGCTTCTCGTGTGTTATTAAAAGGGATATTCAACAAATAATGTCTGTCTTGCTTTTTTTTTAATCTCGAGTGCTTTTTGATTACAATTTATGATAATTACGAAGGTTGACTCAACATCTACCAGACATACAGGGTTTTTCAGTGTGATTTTGGTCAACTTGTTTGCATTTGCACCTCCGGTGAACAAGGGCATGCCTACTCTTGTTCATTTGTGACGTAAAACAAAACAGTTTGAGAAGTGTTTTACTGAATATCACCACAGGCCTTGAGATATGCGCTGTAGAGTTCGCGAGCTTCAAAAATTTTGAACAATCAATGCTTGAGAAAAAGAAAGAAGCCATTTCATTAGGAGCAACACTAGCTCCTAATTATTAGGGTATCTATATCATACAGTCAAATCGACATTATCAAAAATATTATGTCACCTACAACGAATTCTGGCCAATCCCCCACTGTGGGTATGTGCCATTACAACGAGGGAGAAGAAGAAGAAGAAGAACACCACTCGTATATTCACTTCCCTCTTATTTTCCTATTCTCAACAGTGGTGACGCTCTTACTTTCTCTCTCCCTCATCCTTAGTGCAAAATATCGGGGCATATGGTGATTTCTCTCGTGTTCGTATTCTGAACAGTTGGGTTGCTCTTCCTTTCTCTCTTCCTTTCTCTCTCCCTCATCCTTAGTGCAAAATATCAGGACAGGTGATGATTTATCTCCAGTCTTCGTATTATGAACAGTCGGCACGCTCTTCCTTTCTCTCTCCCTCATCTTTAGTGCAAAATATCAGGGCAGGTGATGATTTCTCACTTGTGTTCGTATTCTGAACTGTCCGGACGCTCTTCCTTTCTCTCCCTCTCATCCGTAGTGCAAAATATCAGAGTAGGTGGGGATTTTTCTCTTGTGTTAGTATTCTGAAATGTCAGGACGCTCTTCCTTTCTCTCTCCCTCCCTTCCTTAGTGCAAAATATCAGGGTAGGTGGGGATTTTTCTCTTGTGTTCAGTTCGTATTCTGAAATGTCGGTAAGCTCTTTCTTTCTCTCTCCCTCATCCCAAGTCCAAAATATCAGGGTAGGTGATTATTTCTCTCGTGTGTTCGTATTCTTAACAGTCGGGACGCTCTTTCCTTCTCTCTTCCTCATTCTTAGGGCAAAATATCAAGGCAGGTATTGATTTCTCTCTTGTGTTCGTATTCGGAGCATTCGAGACGGTATTCCTTCCTCTCACCCTCATCCTTAGTGCCAAATATCAGGGCAGGGGAGGATTTCTCCCTTGTGTTCGTATTGTGAGCAGTAGGGACGCTCTTCCTTTCTCTCTCCCTCATCCTTTGTGCAAAAAATATCAGGGGAGTCAGGTGATGATCCCTCAAGGCCGAGGTCTGCTCTCTTTCTCTCTAAATAAAACTCTCTCCTACTTCTGTGTGCCCATCAGCACTTTCAAAGCTGTCTATAAATAGGGAGTTGAAATAGGAACAAAAACGCTTGAAGGGGAGAACTTTAAGCCGTGATGGTTATTAATTGCTTCAATAACAATGTTCGTGCAATCGCTAACTAGTTGTAATTTCTCGCAGGTAATAGCAGCATTGGTGGTATTCAAAGATGCGAGTTATTAATTGCTGACTCATCCATTAGGATTCTGTTGGGATGCTGCTCTGTTCAGGGTCCGGAATATCACCGCACCTGTTGCCCGGCTACCTGTAATCTCTGTATCTACCTGCCTATGAAGAAAGCATAGACGCAAGCTCTCGTGGCTGCGCCGATTGCGTGCGTTCCATATTTAAAGTCGTATTCAGCGTAGTTATGGCTCCATAGCAACGGCGGCTGCTGTCAAATGAGTTAAGTATTATTTCTTCACGCATTCCTGAGGTTGGTACTACCAACGTCCTCTTATTACTTTATTGCGTATAGATATTTCACGACTGCTGCTGCTCCTCTGTTTTAACACCTGCTTGAGTATCAAGATAAGTGATCTTCCTTTAATGACCTTGTTGCATCTCAAAGATCTTCTGATAATTCTGATGTATGAATATATCGCAAAGTAAATGCACTCCGCTTCTACCCCGCACAACGTTTTCACTTCTGAACCTCGAAGGAGTCAAAGGGAAATGACTTGTACGGTCTGTTGCTATTATTGCGCTTTAAAGTAATACAGTGTGTGCCGGCTAGCTCTTAAACATCAACAGGGTTTTCTTCAAAATGTGAAGGCTATGTAAGAAGGGCTTCCGACTCACCGTCCGCGGAATATACGGGTACGACGTCGGCGGCGGACGTTTTAAACGCGTCGAGAATGGTGTCAGAGATCTCCCGTGCGTGTAGCATTCTTGGTGTAAACCTCGGTGTCTGCTTTGGAGGCGACGAGGGCACCGCGGCCCCACCTGCTGGGAGGTAGGATGAGCAACTGTAGGATGTTTATGACGTTGGCATTGTGTGCAACTGGAGACATATTTTTCAATAATCGATCGTATTTTAAGTTAATAAAAGCTATTTTGGTCGCGGTGGAGCGTCCGAGCCGATCCGAGATCATCGTAAGTGGGATCATCGTGCAGTACGCGCAAGACAGACGAATAGAGGCTTTGGGGAACTACAAGTAGTAAACGCGGGCCCACTGACGAATACTTCCTCTTCCACAGGATACCATCACGTATAAAAAACGGCCGGTATCCCGACGGGTATGCGGGGCGTTGAAGACAGGTTTGAGGTCAGGATCTATTTGCTGTTCCGATTTAAACATTTGAAGGTCCAGAAACTCTGCAACCACAACCGAAATGTAGTCGTCGAAGTTGTCGACGTCGCATTCAGAGGTGGCTAGGGGAAGGCGTGATAAACAGTCTGCGTCGGCATGGCGTCGGCTGCTCTTATACACTACTTCGGAGGGGTACTCCTGGAGACGATGGGCCCATCGCGCGAGACGACCATTGGGATCCCGAAGGTTGAAAAGCCAGCGAGAACAGCGTTAACAGTCGGTTACAATGCTGAATGGGCGGCCGTGTAAGTACGACCGAAAACACTGGATGCCGAATACCACTGCTAGACATTCCTGCTCAGTGACCGTGTAGTTCCGCCCGGGTTTGCTTAAAGTACGGCTGGCGTATGCAATACATGTTCTTGCTCATTGCAGCGCTGAATCAAAATAGCCCCAATGCTAACACCACTCGCATCCGTATGAACTTTTGTAGGCGCAGCAGGATCGAAGTGTCGCAGAATAGAGTGCGATGTCAACCGAAACTTGAGCTGATGAAAGGAGGCCTCACATTTGGATGTCCATTCGAAAGAAGCGCCTTTGTGTAGCAGGCTCGTCAGCGGGGCGGCGATATGAGCAAAGCGGTGTATAAAACGGCTGAAATAAGAGCATAATTCCAAAAATCTGCAAAGCTCTTTGATAGCCTGGGGTGGCTGAAACGATTCGGCAGCTGCCATTTTCTGGGAATCAGGTCGCACTCCGTGCTCATCAACAAGATGGCCGTGCACCACTGTCTGCCTCTCGCTAAGCCGGTACTTCTTGGAATTAAGAACAAGGCCAGCGTTACTCAAACAGTCCAGGACAACAGCTAGGCGTTCGTTATGTTCGCTGAAAGTCTTTCCAAAAATCACTACATCATCTAGATAGCACATACAAATGTCCCACTTTAAACCATGTAGCACCGTGTCCATAAACATTTCAAAAGTCGCAGGCGCGCTGAAAAGCCTGAAGGACATAACATTGAATTCAAAAAGTCCGTCTGGCGTGACGAATACCGTTTTTTTCTTTTATCATCAGAGTGCACAGGAATCTTCCAGTATCCGAATCTTAAATCGACGCAAGAAAAATAAGAGGCGGCAGAAATGCAATCTATATGCGGCCATCTATGCAAGGTAGCGGATACACTTCTTTCTTGGTGGTGGCGTTCAGATGTCGACAATCCACGCAGAACCGCCACATACCGTCCTTGCGCACGAAAATTACAGCAGCCGCCCAAGGACTGCAATGCTCCTGAATGACCCCCTTTTGGAGCATTTCTCGGACTTGTTCATTAAAGATCTTTCGCTCGGATGCTGATACTCGATAAGGCTTCTGGCATAGCGGTAGGGAAGAACCGGTGTCGATCATGTGACGAATGCGAGAATCCGGAATAGAAGCTGATCCGGAAGGCTGGGCAAAGTCAAAAACAGATGTGTATTGCAGTAGGAGGTCTACCAGGGCTTGACGTTCAGTACCAGTGAGACTGGCGATCACCGTGCGAGAAATTGTCGATTCTGGTAATGAAGGTGGAAGTGGTTCGGTAGAAGCGACTCCGACTGATACCAGAGCGGAGGGCATATCATGTCCACAGAAGGCAAGCTTCAATCAAGCTGGCAGAACAGCAGGCTCTGGGGAGGAAATGATTTCCCACAACCACACACGACCGTTCACCACCGAAATCAAACATTGAGGCACAATGCATTCTTCTTAACACACGCTGCATACATAGGCTGTGCAAGAGCTTGAAAGGTGTCAGCACTGAGAAGCAATGGGTGAACTGGGAAGCACACAGCAGTTCACGATGGGACGGTGTCTTCGGAGACGCTAAATGCAGTTTCCACATCGCACGAACTTTCTGAGAGATTAGGCACAATATTCCGGTCCAAATAAACCATCCTACATCGACAGTCAACGGTAGCGCCGCACATTTTCAAGACATCCATGCCTAAAATCACATCGTGGGTGAAACGCGCAATGACAATAAATTCCGCTTGAAAACCTGATCCGCCCAATTCGACTTCTACACTATACACTCCCAAAGGCTTCAACGTTTCACCACTTACTCCACAGACGTCGAGGCACACTGAAACATCACTTTGCGACCTAGCAGTTGTTTAAATCCTAAACTCATTACTGAAACAGTTGCACCTGTATCCACAAGAGCAAATGTGACTACGCCATCCACGGACACGTTAACTTTGTTATTAAGTATTAAAACAGGAGGGGGAACTACGTTGGTACACAGCACATTTTCAGCCACCTCACCTCCATCGGTCGCGCCGACTAGTTTTCCGGATGCGGTGATGAGCGCTGGCGTGGCGATTGAGACCGGCGTGTGCGGAAGGCTGGAGGAGGAGTCACGCTGCGATCCGATGCCGGAGAAAGGGTCCTCATTCTGGCCTGGGTACGGGTCGAGGCAGCGGGGGGGAAGGGGGGGGGGGGGGGAGTGGATGGTGGGAAGATACTGCTGCAGGTAGTGGGGTTTTGCAGTGTATGTGGTGGTACGGTAGCGAGATGAGTGCCGGTACTGCTGCTGGTAGCCTAGATCTGCAGGATAGGAGGTGGTGCCGTAGCGATTTGAGCGGCGACGATGGCAAAACTGTGCTACACCGGTAGCAAACCAAGGACGGACGGACAGATCTCCGCTTCAGGAAGGCATCACTGCTGTCAGGACCCATATGGAAGGCATTAAATGTCACGTCCCCATCAAAATTGACTGGCGGCGGCTCGGAAGAGCGCACACGCTCTTCGAGATGTGATCGCGGAATATGAGAACCTAGGTAGTGTCGGAACTGCTGGCGTACCTGATATCCAGGGGCTGAGTCTGAGGCAGTGGATACGTAGAGGTCTGTTCAATGGGGTGGCAGTTTAGATCTTGCCCAAAGGGTGAGCTCGTCACGCACAATCTGACGAATAGTAACGGCAATGTTACCGGCAGATGTGGAGTCAATGGCTGCCTCCGTAGGGATAGAAGCTAAGAGACCAAACTTGGGAGTCATTCTTCACTTCTTCAGATTTTCAAACGTGCGACAATGCTCGATCACGCTCGATACTGATGCCAGGTTTTCTTTGCTTATCAGGTAGGCGTAACCGAATCACTTGCTAAGCTCTTCTACAAAACGTGTCCAAGATGTGAACGAGCCTTCATGGTTCTCGTACCACGTAAGATCCGTGTCTGTGAGCGCGAACACCCTGTTGGAAAGTTGAGCGGTCACGTCCCACTTGTTATATCGGCTGACGCGTTGATAGTGAGTCATCCATTCGTCCACATCCTCAACGGCAGCGCCCGCGAAGGATAGGGGCTCGCGGTAATGCTGCCAGAAGATGATCGATGGTGACCTGGGCGCGGCGTCTCCGTCCAGGGACATCTCAAAAATAGGAGGAGGAAAACCGGCAAGGCGTCGACTGTGGCGAGTTCCGGGTGGTAGAGCCGTTGCTGATGAGGTCGGTCGTACCCAGCAAGCCTCCATCAAGTTGTTACGCTGAAGACCTCATCGTGCAAAACGGGACGTATCGGACGTCAGGAGAACTGTGTCAGCAGTCAGTCGCCTTGATGTAACGGGCTACAAAGAGGATGAAGAGCTATGCAGTAGAAAAGAAGACAAGGTGGTGTGGTGCGCGCGCAGAGCGAGAGACGACTGACTGCTGACACGGTGCCCTTGACGTCCATTACGTTCCGTTTTTGCACAAAAGACTTCAGCATAACAATATTTTCTTGACTGTTTGTTCATGGAAAGGTACAAAATAGTGCTCGTGACACGTCGGTCTAATAGTTGAGCATTTGTGGAAAGAGCAAAACAGGAAGATAAAAATTTTACTAGCCAACCAGAACCTCGAAAGCAATTATTCAAATCACGCTAAATGCAAATGTTTTACCGAAAAAAACAATAGGGGTCGCAATTGGGCTCTGTCTTTAGGGCTACGACACGATAGCGTTAACAGCTCCCTTCTACATCCCGCCATTGAGCTTCATCGTTCGCGTACGTGTAGGCTCTGACCGCTTCATAACCAATCCTTTAACGTGCACCTATATTATCTCACACATCCACATTAGCATAAAGACATAAGCTGCCGCGTTATCTAGCTACCGCGCATAAGACCTGACAGATATAAGGCCCTGCTTTAACCAAGTCGTGCGACAGTGCCTTGGATGAACTAGGAGCAGTGGGCTTAAATCGGCATTCAAGAACACTTTAAGGTGTATTCCTACGTGACACCCTCCAGAGTCAAATAAGCAACCCTAGTTTGCGGCTGCTCTCACCTTTGTGACATCACGTGGCCTCATGACGTCACCCAACCCAACGACGAAGGGATGCTCGGCCACGTCACCTGCCAACTACCACCAGCCGGAGACACGCCCATGATTTTTTTATCCACAACACCGACAACACTGACACCGCATTTTACGCAAAACGGGGCCTTTAATGCTTTGGCTTTCAAAATTTCGGAAACAGCTGGCACCATTGCCTGCGCACTGATGTGGGAAGAAAAGCGACGACACTATATAGCACCTACATTGTTATTATTTTATGTTTTCGTTCTCTTGCTGTCCTTTTGAGCATTTCCACTTTCTTCTTTAGGACCTAACTAGTTTTGAAGGTAAATTTTGCCAACAGAAAATTTATTATGTTGGCATAGCAGTTGTGGCTAATTGGCGCGCTAACTATACTCGCCTTCTTGATGCGATGGCTGTTTTTCTTACGTGAAGTGAGTGAAAGACACTTGAGCGTGTGAGATAAAATGCTTTTCAGGAATTCAGAAGAAAACTGAAAGGTATTTCCTCGCAAAAAAAAAAAAAAAAGCGGCCAACCCTGCAATTTTTCACCAAACTTATACGAGCTGCACTGTAAGAATTCCATAGAAGCCGATGTTAACATTTCCACTATAAGGATTCCACAGGAGCCGATGTTAGCATTACCTCGAGTGCAGTAATAAGGACAAAACTCAGAAGCCCCTCAACTTTAGCGTTCACTAGAAGCTTATGAAAAATTCGTCCTGATTCGGGGTTCCAGACTGCAACCATAACACCTCGAAAACCGGCGGCTTTACCAATTAGGCAAATATAGGCGACTTAATTGCGCCTAGTTTATTTCCTCAACGGCCCAGCACTACATGCCACTAAACTTCTCTTGAAAACTAAGCTTTCGTCGAAATCCTCAGCATTAAAATACTGTGCGATATGTCAGTGCTCGTTTAAGAACCTCGGCTGGTCGAACTTTCAAGGGCTGTTTTAGCTATGGTGTCTCTCATACATAGCCCGAGTAGCTTAGGGACGCTAAACCCTACAAACCATTAACCATCTTCAGCAATCTCAACTACTGCACTCGTAGATACATACTTAAGCAGCTTTAATAAACGGCAATTAATTGTCAAATCGAAATCATGCAAGCGAGCACTTGAAGAAAAGCTGAAGTGGTTTTTGACGTTAGGACGAAGTTCAATTATTCAAATGTATGAAGTACGCAGGGAAAGCGCACGAAGTAGTTTTGCGATAGCGTTTAAAATAATTGCGTAATAAATTATTAATTGTTCAAGTTTCTCCTCAATGCGTCAGAGGAGTGCAGAAACACTTAGGCGCTGTCATGTCGCCAAACGTTTTCATTCCCGATTGCTTAACCCGCGTGATGCCATGCGTCGTTCGATGTTGTCAAACAACTGTTCGTGAGCACATATTCAGCGGTACTGGTTACTTTCTTCCTTCTAAAAAATATTCTTGCGTTTTAAACGCAGCGCTGCTATACATGCATGAAGCCGGGCCCTAGCCCGATGCTGGGCCCTGCTGGGAAGTCTGAACGTCTACGTCAATTTATTGGGCGATTGTATCGGAAAATTCAAATGCTGGCACAGGAAGACTTTACTTTCTTTACCTACCAGTTTTGTGCAATCGTTTGTTTTAAGCTGTCCCGCCGCGGTAGCGCAGCGGTTAAGATGGCCGACTACTGTACCGGAGTACCCGGGATCAAATCCGACCGCCAGCGGCTGCGTTTCGATGAAGACGAAACGGTTGTTGTTGTGGCTGTAGGAAGAAGGAAACGAAAATTCACGGGCCTGCTACTGGCTCTGTAGCTGAGCCACCTCCGCTGCCTCGTGCGGACAGAAGAGAAAATAAAGGAAAAAGAAGAGAAAGACGCGCGCCGCAACAGCAGCCGTCGTCCACTACCGAAGCAGTAGCGGGTGCAATGACGGCCTACAACAGGTACAAATTCGGTGGCTGGCTAGCCCCGCCGCAAGCGGCGTTGACCTACCGTCCCAGCCCCGTAGGGCCAGGAACTGCAACCCTTCACCACCTCCCAGACGAAACGGAGAGGCGTCCGTGTGCGATGTCAGTGCATCATAAAGATCACCAGGTCGTCGAAATTACGCCATGGCCCTCCACTACGGTTCCTCTATTTCTTTTTCCACTTTCACTCCACTTTCCTCCCCTCCTTTTCGGCACAGTTCAGGTGCCCACAGAAAAACAAGTGTGACGAATACCGCTCCTTTCCTTATCTGCAAACCAACTTAATTGGTTCACAGGAAAGGAAAGGCGCGGTATCTGTCACACTTGTTCTGTGGAAAGAGAGAAAGGGGTGCCATAGTGGAGGGCGCCGGAGTAATTTCGCCCACCTTGGGATCTCTAACGTGCACTGACATCGCACAGCACACGGACGCCACTTCGTTTCGCCTCCATCGATTTTAAACTTTTAAGTTCGTCAAATTCTAAAACCTCTTCAGCTACCCTTTAAATCTTAATAAAGCAAACATGGTGTGAAACCGCGCTTCTCTGAGCGACACGCGTGGGGAGACTGTTCCCGTTGCAGCGCGTAAAACGCGGCACCCGGGTCTCCCAGTGCGGCCTGTGCACGGCGCGCGCCCGCGCCGGATAGCGTGTCCGCCCGGGGCAGAGCAATAAGAGCGCGCTGCGAGGCGGCGAAAATTGGAGTGGCCGGCCGTGTCATTGGCAGCGGGCGCATTACCCCATGCGACACCCGCCCGAATCAAATACGTTTTCGGGAAAAGGGGGGAGGGAGGGTGGCGCGCCGCGTCGCTCGCTCGGCAGGCGCCCCCAGGCGGGCTGTCGGGGCCCGCAATCGTGTTGATTGGACGCCCTGGAAAACACATCGGCCTCGCTTTTTAGGCCGCACTGCACACCGGAGCGGCCGAATGGTGGCGCGGAAAGTGCGTTTTAAAGCGCTTCGGGGCCTCACCGCATCCAGGGTGCTTTCTCTTAGAGGCAGGAAGAGTGGTTTGTAGCTGGAAGACATGCTTTGAAATATTTGAGGCTCGTTTCCGCGAGCGCACCGCTGAGCTGCGCTTTCCCGAGTTAGTTTTACTGAAGCACTGAAGCATGTAGCTGCTCCTTCAGGTAATGTGATAAGGTTAGAACCGTTGCTGGGATACCGCGGCTTAAGTTGGAGGCCGTCAATTCGCGCAATGACTGGATCGGTACGTCCCCTGTGCTGCAATAAACCTCTGTAATGATGATTAAGGTGATTTACGTATGTCCTTTATAATGGTATGCAAAGCGCGCCGAAACTCCTCCTAGTGTGCGGTAACTTTACCGCAGAGTTTCGAATATCCAGCTCAGCATCCGTCCGCAACGCATACTCGATTTGATGAAAGTCATTAAAAAAAAACGGATTAATTGCGAACAGCCATTTTCTGGCTGCCGACATTTAAATGAAGATATTCGATCAAGTTGACATCAATATGCATTTATCGTGAAATGTTTTTACACCCGTTCTCCAAGTTCGAACCTCGCAGCACCGCAACGAATTTTCGAACAAGCTATAGACCATAAAGACACCTAAGGAAAACAATAGAACGCTCAATACATATGCCATATGTTTAGATTAGCATTACAAAGACATGTCAAAGAAGAGAGTGTCCAGACAATACGGCAGTAGAAAAAAGCTACTCAGATAGGATAACACATGAAACTGATTATTCAAAACGAATGTGATTCTTTACTAATAATAAAAAAGTGTTAGCAATAAAGCTGCTAATATTAGCGTGCTGTGAGTGGAAAAAAGAAGGCATGTAAAGCAGTCAGTATGAAATGAGTACTCTTCTTGTGTTCCTAAATGTTTCGGCCATGTTGGTCTTATCGCTGAAGCCACGATGTGTTCAATAATATAAAGGTCAAGTTGGTTGTGTAGTAGATCATACAGTAACTTTAAAAATTCAAGTTAACCTCTCTTCTCCAATTCAAAAATGCTGAAATCATGCAGTAGTTCAGTGCGGGAGTCAGTAAGTGCGTGTTTGTTAAATATTGATCTTACTGTCTTTATTTTTAAAGTTTCTAATTTGCCTATGATGAACTCGATATGCGGAAGCCAAGGAATGCTTACATATTCATATGCAGAGTGTATGTATGAGAGCAATGTATACATGCTAGTTGCTTTCTTGAAGACGGTGCTTGCCAGAGAAGTCTTTCGAGGTGCATAAGTCGTTTTGCAGGTGTAGAATTTTGGTGTAGTTGTCATATTCGATTTGAAATCATGTGACATTATTATACCGAGATATTTATAACTGCTAACTTTATAAGAGGACTATTATTGACAATGTCAGCATAATAAGGCTGCTGTCTTTCCTGGTTATTGTGAGAAGAGCAGACTTGCTAACGTTAAGTGTCATTTGCGAGTTTTCAAACCACTGCTCAAACGAGTCTGGCGGTTTGCTCTTTAGGGGACGCTCTATATGGTGCTGCGTCTGTGGGCCCGTAGTTTCATCACTTCCATTAATTTTAGGGTCTTGAGGTGGTCGTGTTGGTTTTCTTTTGAGCGGACTCAACATGCCGTCTTGAATCCATGTTGGGGTCGTGGGTAGAATATTGAGGAGGAGACATTTCAACGAAAAAGTGGCACTGTGCAGAAGTCATTCTCAACATTATTTCTAGCTATTTTCGTGTTAAGGCCGTGTTGAAATTATTGGGCAGATTCAACACATGAATATCTTTTCTGACTAAAACATTGCAAGGGTTCAACGCTGCTGAACCAAATATTAGGCGAAAGCATCAGCTGCAGGTGACCGAGCGCTCTTCTTCTTCTTCTCTTTTTCTTCTTCCTCCGCCCCGCCGGGGTGGCGCAGTGGTTACGGCGCTTGACTACTGTTCCCAAGGATGCGGGATCGAATCCCGGCCTCGGCGGCCGCTTTTCGATGGGGTCGAAAAGCGAGGCGCCCGTGTACTGTGCAATGTCAGTGCACGGTAAAGAACCCCAGGTGGTCGAAATTTCCGCAGTCCTCCACTACGGCGTCTCTCATAGCCTGAGTCGCTTTCGGACGTTAAACCCCACAAAACAAACAAACAAACAAACAATCTTCTGCCTCAGCCCACATCTAAAGCCCCGTTTTAAACGTGCCTTAGTGGCCTATATGGGTAACGTGAATCCCAGGGTCCTAGCAGGCTGATTCTGACATAACCGTCCCATGTGAAACAAGATACCCAAGTTGGCAGCCCCTGCCAGCCCACACGCTAGTGTCACGTGGGGTGTGACGTCACAGCGTCACGTGGTTAAGACGTGGCTACCAGCCGCGCTACTCTGAAGGCTCGAAACCTACAGTAGTATTGCTCTCGCAATAAATTGTCAAGGAACGATCGTATGCCGAAGCAATTTTTAGGGGCATTAAACACTGATCCAGCCTATATATCAGCCTATATATATTATCCACAGTATCTAGACAATTGGGCGCTTTAGACACACGATGATGCACACACAAACACATTACAAACTCATACACTTCTAAGTATTATAAGGACCATCGCTCAAAGATTACAAAAGAATGGAGCAGTTTGACACATGGCACTGGAAGAGAGTGTAACTTGGCGATGGGTACTTTTTCAGCACTACATGTCCTGCCCATGTCCATTTCTTCTTCTTAATTTCCACTAGAATGTCGGTAACTTGAGTTATTTCTCTGACCCACTCTGCACGCTTTCTATCTCTTAACGTTACCCCTACCATTTTTCGTTCCATAGCCCTCTGGGACATGTAGTGCGAAGAGAGGATAACCGATGGTCACTGAGGGTAACAAACTGGATTCGAAGGGAAGGAAAGCGTACCAGGGGGCGGCAGAAAGTTAGGTGGGCGGATGAGATTAAGAAGTTTGCAGGGGTCAAGTGGATGCAGCTAGCACAGAACTGGGTTAAGTGGAGAAATATGGGAGAGGCCTTCGCCCTGCAGTGGGTATAATCAGGCTGATGATGATGATGATGACTTTTTCAGCGGTTTTGTCTCTCAGGTCCATCTGTATATACCCCTCCACAATTACTTCCCAATGTGTGCTGGTTATGCAGATCAGCATTGTTATATAAAATATTCCGGTGAATAGTTGTTTATTTTTGTTTGTGTACAACTAATCAGGTTCACATTCTACATTATGTGAACTGAGCCCCTTGATTTTTTTTTTCGAAAATAAAAAATCAAGCGACTAATTAGAGCTGTCCTGTGTTCTCCTGAAAGTGGAGCCCAACTATCACAACACATGCCTTCTTCGCGGAACTTACGTTTCACGTTAGATTTTACCCTTGGTGTTTTGGTGTGTACGCGCAGTATATCGCGTGCTTTTTCAAATATTTCTCAAAAAAAGACCATTTCCATGTTTCGTACATTTGCTTTATATGTCATCACTAAAACCACAACGAGAAGTCAACCCTCATCTCTCAACATAAACTATGCTGCGGAAGCAGAACCGAAATTTTGGTTAGGAATGGCTGAGCAGGTTCAACATCTTTGAGTTCATTTTGGCTTCCTGTCGATTCAACTCGTACTCAGCAAGGCGTCAATACCTGCTCAAAAGCCATTTTTGTAGCGGTAATTACAGCCCTCGGATACGTGTCCATGCCCCTGGCATTTGCGGCATTGTGTTGCTGATATAATTTGCAGACTGACACAGACGTAGTCCCACACAATTGTCAGACTAAGGGACTGGCATAACCTTTATTACTTGCCAATATTTCCGTTATAGGTGCATATAGCAAGCGCGAGCCCTTTCAGCCACACCAGCCAGGTCCCTAACTGTGAGTATATTATTGACGGCGTGATCAGAGTGACCTCTGAGCCCACGACGCTACCATCCTTGCCAAACCACAGACTTCGAACTTTTTTCTGGGATGATGCTACAACAACTGATGCTAGGGAATTAGGGTTGCCTTTCCACAGACTGGCCTGTTGCAGATTTGACATGGAAACTACGGGAACACCAGTGCTCTTGTATATGAGACTACCGCGAAGGGCGCCAAGTCCATGTACTCTATGATTTCACTCAGGTGACTGGCGGGATCGCCCAGTAGTCACTTATTCGAAAACCCAAACAGTGAATGAATGTCCCTGAATGTGTGAAGGACTATTGCTAGTTGAAGACTTTTACATCTTTCATACTAGTTGCTGCAATATTAATAGTAGTAGTATAGTAGTGGTAAATCAGTGTTATCGGGCACACATCTTTAATGCGAACAGAGTTGTCGAGAGTTCGTTTCGTACCTATATTTTCTGGGGATCAGTATAAATTTGGATAATAAACATCTCGTTTGTACCAAAGGCAACAAGTAAATAACCACTGCCATGCGGTTTTAAAAGATTCCATGTCATCCCCTCACTGCAATATACTGCGCATGTTCTAATGTTTCTGTGAACACGCCCAGGATGACAGTATGTACTGTTTAGCTTACCTCCGGATCAAGCTATAAAAACATTGCTCGCCTCCTTAACCAGACAGTCCTTAAATTTGTATTAAACGGGAGCAAATGTATTGCATTTTCATTTCCTTGAAAATAATATAGCGTACTCGTGTAAACAGAAGGGAGAGTTAGTCCTTAAATTTGTATTAAACGGGAGCAAATGTATTGCATTTTCATTTCCTTGGAAATAATATAGCGTACTCGTGTAAACAGAAGGGAGAGTTAGGTGAGTTTTAGGCTGTTCATGGTGAATAAGTGGCCGAAACGATTACGAGGACGCGAAGAAAAAAAAAACGCCGGATCCTGTTTGAACATTCGCCTGAAATAGCGACAAAAATGACAGTTGTTCAAGAGTGAATGAACGCCTTTGAAAATGCAGTAATTGCCTTCCCATCTTTGAGGACACACTGGTCTTGTATCGTCGTCCACAACAAATAATCAGAGACGGAATAGAAGCGTTCCATATCGTCTCATAGGGAAACTGTGTGAACAACCCCTCCATCTCGCTATATCCATACGCGCAAGTTTTGATTATCGTGATATGTCAAACAACTGAGTTTTGTTGCTTGTTTAGTATATTTTTGTACCTAATAATTCGTTTTCTTCCCCATAGATCAGTTATGAACAAAGCATTGGTCCGGGGTCCCGTGCTTTCTCCTCTGTGTCTCCGAATCGTTTGCACCCACTTATTCATCATGGGGGCGCGCAAAACCAGAATTAAATTCTCTAGACTATAAAATAGAAAGAGCGCATGAAAGACAGCACACTTGCTACTTTGTCGTTCACTCCATATAGCAACTTACACGTTGCGCAGAGTGCCTTTAATTACGACGCCAATGTACTGAAAAGAACGCTTCGAAGCCACGGTTATTAAGTCGAGTCACACTCCAAAGTCCACACCCCTACCAATCTGACCTTTGCTTACAAATTAATATGGTGACCAATAACGGCCCTTAAATGTTACATGGAGATAGCATCTGCAGTTGTGCCCTCAACAAGCTTCTTGGTCTCGAGGTTAGTTTGTTCACTTCTTGCTACGTACAGTACGCTTTCATTGCCTTAGGAGCATACGTCAAGCCATGCGTATTTCGACCGTAGTAACGGGTCCAATCGAAAGATTGCGTGTCAGTGTGCTTATATATATAGGCAGGGCTCAGGCCACCAGGCATGGCGGTCGGCGACGCATTCCCGCCTCGACGCGCAATTAAGGTGAAGAGAGACGTCCGTTCCGCGAGGGCTCCATGGAATGCGCTTTTATTGCGGCGAGGCCGGGCTGAGCAGCTTGCGTATGTGTGTGTTCTGTTGCGTGGGAGCGCCGCATCCTAGTCCTCACCATCGCCTCCCCCCCTTCCTCTATACCTCCGGAGTCTGCCCCCTGACAGGCCGGACGGTGCTGACACCACAGAGCGGCCTAGAAACCTTCGTCGGGGCGCGTCCAGATGCCTGGCTGCTTTAGTGCCGGTCGTTGCAGCTGATGCTTCAATTTGCGGTCGGTGCCCAGAGGCAGACCTTCCTTCCTCTTTCTCTCTCTGTCAGTTGATCTTTCTTCTTACATAGGCCGAGGAGCCGAGGCCGAGATTGGGAAAGCAATAAAGCTGTCGATTCTGTGCGGAAAGCTCCCGGAATAATTTGCCGCGGCAGAGAACGCAATACGAGTCGTTTGCGAGCAAAGAAGTGAGCCGGATGAAGCCGGGCGGACAGGGTGTTATTTACGCTGTGATGAGGACCGATTATAAAACGAGGTTCGCGCCAATTTGGCTACGCAGTCGTAAACCTGTCAAGCCTCAAGGGACATCCGGTAATTTCAGCTGAAGTAAACACAAATCAAAACGGAACGGATACTCACTAACTAAGCGAGGAAGTTTTGCGTGATGTGTGTTACTATCGGAACGCCTAGATTGCAGAGAATGTCTTGGATCGAGGTGTGGTGGTGAAACCACCCTTGATGGATGATTCGACCCAACAATCTGGTGCGTTCATTATTCGTAAGCAAAGTGGTGTTTTCAGTGCATGAAAGCAGCATTTTGAGCGTAAGATAGGCGCATTCATTGACGAAAGGGGGGTGTGGCGCTGTCGGAGCGTCCGGAATATTGGAGAACGGGAGTTATTTAATTGGCCGCGTACGTGGCTGTTGACGGCCACTAAGAACAGTTATTCATAGAAACGGGTTGAAATAATGGAGCGCATAACACCACAATTTAATTGGCCAAAGAAACGCGCAAAAACTTGCGATGCTGCTTGACGACCAGTGTTGTAGCCGAACGTACATATACATAGCGGACCATTAAATAACAGAATGGGATTTCCAACCGTCGATTAGCGCTTAGGTCTGCACTAAGAGAATAATACGTATACAAGGAACGTAAACTATATCTTAGATAATATACATATCCGACCCCCCCCCCCCCCCCCCCTCTGTTGCTTTCTTATGTCCCTTTCCCCTCCATATGCACCAGACACCGTAAATTTGAACAGTGCTTCGTAATGGGCACTGAAGACAGATTATTGCTGGCCTTCAGAGATAGACTAAAGAGAATAACAATGTTTTTTGCTGAGCTAGTTGGTGCAGCATCATAACTTTTGGAAGCACACGAGAGCAGTGGACGGGACAAATGCTGCTTGCAATTGTGTTTATTGCAACCTTCTTGATCGGAGACCAGTCTTCCTGCGAAGACGCAACAGCGTAGACTAGTGCAACCTATGACCCCTTTCCCAAACATTTCATCCCAAAGAGCCGAGCACCAGGCCGAGGGAAAGCTTGAACCCATTGAAAACCAGTGGGTCCCCGACGGAACCAGGGATCGAACCTGGTACCTCTCGAATGCGAGGCATTAGGCTTGTCGATGCTGTTTCGTCTGCGCAGGAAGACTGGTCTCCGGACAAAAAGGTTCCCATAAACACTGTAGTAAGTAGCTCTTGTCCCGTCCACTTCTCTCGTGCATGTCTGCCTCAGCGTTCCAAAAGTTATCAAGACTCGGGAGAGTTGATATCAGCTACAAAAGACAAAGAATCAAAATACAGCTATCGCTTTCACCGACAGATTTCGCAAGTAAAATGCGAACTTCGGCGCAAAGTTTATGCGCTTAACGCAGAGTCAAAGCTACACATTAGTATGGTTTTAGCTAGTATTTCTCGATATAAGCGTAGATGCTTTAACACAGTAGTGTCTGAATATATTGAACTCAAACTTCTCAGCAATAAATGCGCATTTTGCTGCTACACTCTAAGAAAAAAAGGTGTGATCTTACCCCTTTAGGGGGGTAAGTCCCCTGACGCACTGGGGAGCCCCTTTGGGTGCAAAGTTACACCCTCGACGGGGGCTTAAGTGTGTGTGGTGTAACGTTTATGCTGCCACGAGGCTAACGTTATGCCATATGGCGAAGTGCAAGTATATGCTTCTGGGGAGTAACGTTGCCCTTTCTCAGAAGGACTAAAGGTTAGGCCATAAAAGTGCAAAAATATGCTTTAAAATCTGGTGCATATTTGCCCCCAGCTGGAATAAGCTTATGCCTAATCCTAAGGTGTAAACTTACCCTCACTGGGTCTGCATTTATGCCAGGGTAATGAGCTTACTACAGCACCCCGTAAGTGCATTTTTGCACCCTATGAATGGGCGTAACTTTGCACTTTTAAGTTCATATTTATGCTTCGTTTGGAATGGTAATATTACCACCCAGAGGAATAAAATAAATTCATATTAGAGTGTGTTTTTTACACCTATTTAAGATAATGTTCTTTTCCTTCGAAGGGTATGTTTGCGCCCTTCTATATATACTCTAAGCGCACACTGGTACGCTAGTAACTTGAAAAATACCACACTTCGACTGAGTGTGCATTCAGTCACAAGACGTCGCTGCTATCGAAGCGATCCGAGACATACATTTTCTTTATTTGTAACGCAAGCGACTTCGTTTGGCGTATGTGTGGTAATGCTGCCTTCGCTGCAACATTAGACAGCCTTAACATACAACCTATGCAGAAGAAAAACGTTAGGTAAAAAGATGTATGATGTCCTCGTCAGCCGGTCACAGACGCCCTCGCTTCCGCAATGTTGGTTTCTTCGTGCTAGAGCGACATATTTGTGACGGGCCATGTAGCCATTCAGGGTGCAGTTTGCACACCAATATTAGTACATGAGGACGGAAGGCAGGGTTTACTTTTTATTGCGTTTGAAAATGGCAGGATAACTGAGCAGTCTTTTGTCATCGTCGTGGTTGAATCCATACACCGAAGGAACCTGTGTGAGAGAAAAATGAGATGGTGAGGGAGTACACACATTCAAAATGGATACACATGCAAGCGATGGAAACACCACGGCGACTAAACTGCGGCGACTTGGCAAAAAAAAAAAAATGGAAGTGTGTTGGAACCGCGTCGTGGCTGCAGATACAGCAAGCGCTTTCTCTTGCATGGGAAACATTTTTCCAGCAACACCCCTCTTGTGGCCGCCAAGCGAGGAACGTCTCACGGGGCGGGTTACCGAAGATCGCTCCTATTTCTTCTGCACATTCTTTCGCAGTAGTGGTGCCGGCCTATTTTCCAAGCAGAATAGTTAAGTGCGGGGGGCTACTTTCAGCTAGCATGTGTAGTGATGCTTGAGGCATCTGTGGACACACCCTGATATACCTTCCCCCTGCACTTGACCTGCTTCATCCATGACAGCCCTGCATTCAACTACTGCTCGGAAAATAAGCCCACCCAACTATTGTGAAAAATATTTTGCTATAAATATGCGAGGGAACCTCGGTCAGCCGTCCCGTCAAGGGTACTTCACCTGGCGGTCACAAGAGGTGTGCGCCACTGAGAAAAGGTCAATTATTGTTACGAGTTTAGTTAACCACCATATTAGCTTGATTAACCTGTATCCTGATGTAAACAATTGCAATTTGAAACCATCTCAATATCACAAAAAGAAGTTTTAAAACTTCCGGTTCAACTTCGCTGACACACATGGTATACGTATGGGTGGTCACTCAAATGCAGTCACGCCTGCTGATCATAGAGATTGGGACCACTCGAACCTCGGACTCAACACTGCGCTCACTATTGCGACGCATGCTGATTAAATGAGCACGGGCTTGAACCGACAATAAGGGCAGCAAGAAGTTCGAAAAATGAAATTTACAAGCACCATGCGCCGGTTTACGTTGACCGCTGCCGCCGCACCTGTTGCTGTCGCCCATCATTGGCATGCGTCATGGAGTCCGAAGCTGGTCTTTGTGACACGGCGTCACCGAAGCAGCAACCTTTCAAGTCAATACTTGTTCTCAACGCTGGCCAAGCGAATCTGCTAACGTGACCTCTCCTCCGCTGCTGCTTTTGGGCAGCCCAAGACTGTTGCAGCACTAGAAGATGCGTACCTCTTGCTTTATCCAAGCTCCACGTCGTCACTGATTGCAGAGTCGTCGCGAGCTGTACCCTTAACAAAATTCTGCCGCGTCAGTTAATTTAAGGTTACGTCTTTATATGGGGTAGTTTCCTGCAGTGACAACGAAGGACTTTGCTCGCACATATCTATTTGCATGTTGAGTATGATACAAATATTTACAACTCAAGGGCAGTGCAGCCCATAGGCATAAGACTGAAACCGCTCGATGCTTCCGCGTCCGAACAGGACATCGCTTCTGCTGGAATGACTCGTGACCCCACGAAGCCTTGAGAAGAGTGTGTGTGCAGAGCCACCACGTGCTCGCTGTCGAAAAGCGGCGTGCATTTGGGCTCCCTGGGCCCTGCCATATTGTTCACAATGAACAGTCTTGTGTACCTCGTGTAGGCACTGTGGAAGCTACAGCCAAACTGGTTTCCGAAAGTGCGACGAAAAATGACTTTGCGCTGTGAAGAAAAGAGTTCCGGGGAGCAGCAGGTTCTTCTGATTGTTCCGTACTCCGCCTCCGTCATTGGCGCGTGAGATTCAGTGTCCAAAATTTTGATGCTCACTGGAGGGGCAAGCTTATCGGGACAAAAGAGCATGCGTCACCTTTGCGCTTTGTCATACTGCGAGCGAAGGAATCAATGCCTAGTTTCCTGGATTCTTGGAACTGGAAAGGATACGTGACCGCGAATATCACAGGCTGTACCTGGCTCCGCAGGTAGCCAGCTAGCTGGTCTTTTGTAAATTTTCCACTCAACTTATGCTGGAAGGCATCATGTCGCTCAATGCTGCTGCAAACACGTGTGTGCTGCATTGAAAAACGCGAAGTGCATGGTGTGCGGCGTTGCGGAAAACGTGCATGTGTCGTGTTTCATTACAAAAGCGCCCGAGAAACGGCGATTGGAACCACCCGACAGCGTGGTGCAGCAAGTACGAAACACGCCGAAGCACTGCGAAAAGAAAGAGCCCTGGTAAACTAGGAACAATAGAGCTAGCTCTTGGGGCAGTTTTGGCACCTTAAAATTGTGCCAAAATGGGGTTACTAGCGGAAAAAAAAGACGCAAAAGACGGATATAAACGAACCTGCTGAAATCGGAGCCAATAAAAAAATTATGAATGATGGCATGCCAAAATAACGTCTCCTGCAATATTAATAAAGAACACGGTGTACGCATTCTGTTTCCTTCACCTTCCAAACTGATTAGCCTGTCTTTGAAAATTGGAAAAAAAAGAAAGGAATGAAGAAGGGAGCATGTGTGTAGAACAGTAAAATCAAGCAAATGAAAACCTTGGTCGAGGCAAGACGGGTTATTTACCGCATTCCGATGGCCCGTGGAAAAGTGCATTATAGGACAGACAGGCAGGTAGGTGCCTTAACTTCATTTGCAGAAACATAAAAATTCTCTTAAAGAGGAGACCCAGGAATATACAGGGCGTTTCACAATTGCCAGCGCGCTGTATAATGCTCCTGCCAGCTAAACCGCAAAATCCTCGCAGCTGAAATTTCGCACAGAAATGGAATTTTGCCGTTAGTATTTTGAATACTAAATTGTTTGGGGTACTTGCCTGATTCAATCAGAAGTCGAATGTTCCCATTGTATGCTGTGGCGGCGATGCAAGACAAGCCGCTGTCTCAGCGACAGCACCGGCATCACCGCCGCATACGATGGGAACATCCGACTTCTGATCGAATCAGGCAAGAACCATACCAACGACAAATGCCATTTCTGCCCGAAATTTGAGCTGCGAGGATTCCACGGTTTAGCTGGGAGAAGCATTCTACAGCACGCCGGTAATTGTGCAACGCGCTCTATTTGGCAGTTCATTGCAGCAGGAGCAACGAGAGAGAGAGAGAGAGAGACAAGCATTTATTATGAGCAGGCGTGAAATATTAAGCCCTAGGTTGGCAGCTTCCTCAGTATGAAAAAAAAAGGGGGGGGGGGGGGGCCGAGGTTTGAGCGTATCATTTTGGACAAGGAAAGGACCGGACGAGGTATATATATATATATATATATATATATATATATATATATATATATATATATATATATATATATATATATATATATATATATATATATATATATACACACGTGTGTGTATGTCCATTTGTAAACTAAGAATGTCCGACTGACATGCTTTCTGCGGTACGGTAAATGAGGGTGAAGAAATTCTTAATTTCAGTGTAGCTGGTCGTATTAAACAAAAAACGAGTAGAAAGAAAGAACTTTTAATGAAATTTGTCCTCGAGTGTCACAGCTTTCAGCTGCCCATCAGCCTACCTCTAGTTCACGCTATAAAATTAAAATATTTAAAGCCAGGATGACACCAAAGCTGTAGACGCGATAGCGCCTTTAACACCGCGTTTTCATTCCGCGAATGCTTGCCGTTAAGAGACGCAGAGTTCGGCAATGTGATTAACGCCTTTAGTTGGCTTGGTTTGGAGGATGGGAAGGTGCTGTGTCTGTCTCACTTCTTGATGAACTCCGAACTTTAAAATGAAAGGCGTAAAGCAGGAAGTAGAGCCGCCCAAATCTTTAACTGGCGTGCGCATGACGACCTCCTTTTCTGTGCTACTGCGCCTTAGTGCGGACAATACTTTCCAGAAGATCAAGATTACGCAAGAGCTTGGTGAGCCCTTTCTTATATATATACTTGGACTTTTCGCAGGTTGGCTGCTCTGTAACGCTCAGAATCACAGAAACTGCTGACGTCACGAACATCAGTTAAGATTTTGGCAGCTATTGTCATTGGTTCGAATCTCTGTCGCAAACTAACCTTCAGCATGACTAGCAGGTGGATGCTAAATGTGAAGCGAAAAGGGTATGATACCACCCTGAAAGCTGTATAAGGAATCGGTTTTATCACGATTTTAATATAAATCAGAGCATATATTTTTCCACGAGTTGCGAGTTTCGGCAACGAAAATGGCAATGGCGATGCCTTTTCGACCGAACGAGCTGTATGCGCTTCAGGTAAAATCAAATATGTGCATAATTTTGTTGCTGAACACAACCAGCACCTCTTTCTTTATTTTCTTTTATTCCACCTTCCTTGGCAGCTTCCCAAGCTTCCCCTTGCGGTGTGGTTCAGGATTCTACCAAGAAGTGTGACAGATACTGTGCCTTTTCTTCCCTTTAAGCAGCTTAGGAAATACGTTTGCACAACGGCCCGTGACAGTTCGCTGTGCAGTCGGAGCGGCTCCACTAAGCCTGAAACAGGCTGTGTACTGCCAGAGCATTACTCCCACAAGCAAAACAAAAGTATCTGCTGTTTCATTACAATTTAGAAGCAGTTTTGCAGTCATGACGTCACCCCATAGAAACCACGACACACCTGCAGCGTGCAGTTCGTTACTGGGGAGAGGTAAACTTGGAGAGGGACCCAAACCCCCCCGAGAGAAAAACGGTGGCGAGGGTGGCACAAAAGGCGTTCCCTCACTGAAAGCGACGCTGCGGGAACAAGACATGGTGGGACAGAATGCTGCTCGAGCGCCCCATCGTGGCATGTGCCCAAAATAATCACACCGCTGTTTAAGGGGCAGGAACACACACAAAAACACACAAACATTGGTAGAGAGGGTAAGTAGGGTTACAGTAGGGTGCAAGTTTTCTAAGAGGGGGTAAGTGAAAAGGGACCTGCTTCCAGCAGGTGCAAAGTTACCCCCAAGGCCTTCTAAAGGGGGTAATTGACCATGCTATGCCCTTTTTACCCCTTTCGCACACCCTTTTTTCTTAGTGTATGGTCAAACATCACCGTGCCTACCAAAATTCGGTAATTCGATGTTCACTGAGAAATGTATTTGTATGTAGTCGTCCTGAATTTCTCATCAAGACCCTCTTCTAAATCGAAAAGGCGTCGGGCTCCCTTTAGTATAGGCTCCCAGAAGCCTATGTTCCTATACTAATTACGTGACCTATATTAGGCGCTTCGGAAGGTTCTGCTTAGCTTATCATTTCCTTCCATGGTATTGAATAAGGCAGCCGTGAGCGAAGATGCATATCAGAGAGAGGGCAGGAAGATGGGATTATATCTAAACACAGAGCAAAAGGAATAAATGTTGAGGGAAATCTCTGTGCGCCATCGAACGTTTCGACATGAGGACATGTTTTGTGGGCTCAAAGCGAAGAGAAGACAAATCCTCTTGTAGGAACATTAGCTAGAGCACAGAGACTTTCCCTCAACCTTCTTTCATTTTGCACCCTATTTCATAGGAATGGAGGTTATTCACAACTTTCAAAGCGTCAAAAATAAAATAAAATTAAAGAGCACTGTAGAATCTGCATGGAGTAATGCGAAAACACGGATGCTGCTGTTGGTTTCGTCTGGTTGCTTATAGCTGCTTAATTCACTTCTTTTTTACCCCTTTTAGTATTCGGTACTTTCAAATTGCGTGCCAATCCCTTCCTTCCTATGCCCTTTTTCGGCTCTACTTCCGGTTGCGTGACGTCACATTACCTACGTCACATTAATTCACTTCTTGTTTACCCATTTTAGTCTTCGGTACTTTGAAATTGCGCTCCAATCCCTTCCTATTACCTTTTTCGTCTCTACTTCCGGTTGCGTGACGTCACATGCATGACGTCCCCCAAATTGACTGCCTTAATTAACTACTTTAGTCTTTGGTACTTTGAAATTGCACGCCAATTTCTCCATATGCCCTTTGCTGGCTTGACTTCAGGTTGCATGGCGTCGCATCCCTGACGTCACCTTAATTGACTGATTAAATTAACTATTTGAGTATTTGATACATTCAAATGTGGCGCCAAGCCATTCACTAATGAGACCATTTTCGTCTTTACTTTTTCATTCTTTGCCTCTAATTAATTACCTAACTTATTAGCCTAATTATTTTTTCATAAGTATTACGTCACCCTCTATCGATTGAACCACTCATTAACATCTACCACTTCTCAATTACTCACAGCTGCTGTGGACAACTTTTACATTTTTGCCTGTAATTAGTTACCTAATTAATTTATTGACTTAATTATTTTTTCTGCAGTAACATTACGTCAGCCTCTATCAATTGACAAAACTCTTTAGCCTCTACCACTTCAATTACTCGCAACTGCTGCAGACACGATGTTGCGGAAGCAGCCTGCGGACACGGTTTGCGGACATGGTCCGCGGACAGAAATCTGTGAACATAGCGCAGTAACAATTTCGCATTAATAAACAGTTTTCACTCATCCCGTAGAAAAGCGTCCCTTATAGAGAATGCTGTGAAGTTTATAGCGATAGCTCCAATAACACGAAAACGGAGAGAGCTTGGTTCCGTCCGGATGACCTTAACGCTGAGCCAGTCACACTGGGACTTGACCTTTTGAAGACGGGCCAAGGTCAAACTAGGACTAAGCTTGCCTGGTGACAAGTCTCGCCCAGTGGGTTATGCTACGGTAAGCTGGCACATGAACCCATGACTAACTGACCACTTAATGACTAATCACCTTTGACCTTTGAAGGTGAGTATTTCTCATTAGCGTCAGCGATTTTGATAGGTGCGCCATGACGTCAGCTGATCTCGTCGTATTAACAAAACCGAGCTAAACAGAGCATCACTCGTAAAACTTTCTTTAACCGCAGGTAATTTTTAATAAACGATCTGTGCACGTTTTGCGAGAATATAACTCAAGCAGTGGTGCCTTAGGAGTATTTTATTCCTGAAGAAACATATACTCCTTGTTAAGATTAAAGTCATTAATTTGTATCAGTGAGCCATGTGAGAGGTGTTCGATTGCGATAAGCTATAAAGCATAACAAGAAGTCCACGGTGCTGTTGGTTCTCCTACAGTGCCACCTTTGTAGCACAAGGCAACACAGAATGCGAAGTGGTCAGAGTAGTGAGTGCGAAATCAGGCAGACAGGATTCCCCGTTTTGAAAAGCCCAGGCCATAATTTATACGCTTGCATGGCGCTACTGTGGCGCGTGTAACTGGAAGCGACCGCAATACGTATCTGCATGCGAGCGTGCCAGGCGACGCTTCTTTCAGGGAATGCAAATATTTTTTAGTAATTACCCTCTCGGCAAATTTTCCCCTCTTGAGTTGCCTTTTATTGCTGGCCATTTCCTTCCTCCGGCTGTTGCAAAAGCAAGAAGGCGAAATTACGTTTACGGCTGTACATGGTCAACAGATGAATGTCAGATAAATTTCATTCGCGATAAAAATTACTATTAACGCATCTCACAAGAAGTTCATTGCTTAGTCAAAACTGAGATCAATGATTAGCGGCAGATAAAATTTAGCACAGCTTGCCCAGTGTATCGTTTTTCCAAACCTTTTCCGCCGTTCTATTCATCAACTATTCACCTACACAATATAGATTAACATGCGCTCGAGGAGAAACCACTCCAGGAAGGCGCCACTCTCTACGCCTATTAGTCAAGGAGGAGGACGTTGATAATTACCGTTATCAAGAATAAATCATGAAAGCCGCTTCTAAAGAGCACTTAAATTCTATATCTCACTATACACTGACGCCTGCCTGTTCGTGCGCACGCATCGTGTGTGTACGTGTACATTCATTTTTGTGTGCGTACTAGCGTACGTACGTGCGTGTGGGTAGATTTGTATGGTAGATTATTCCTGGTCTTCCGTTATTAAGGTAAAAAAGCTATTTTGCTGCCGTCTTCTGCGTATTTTTCTTTTTTTTTTCAATGTAAGTTAGAAGTAAACTAAGAGTATATTTATTCGCAGACTGAGTCAGTGGAATTGTCAAGAAAACACGCGCAAACACACACACACACACACACACACACACACACACACACACACACACACACACACACACACACACACACACACACACACACACACACACACACACACACACACACACACACACACACACACACACACACACACACACACACACACACACACACACACACACACACACACACACACACACACACACACACACACACACACACACACACACACACGCGCGCACGCACGCACGCACGCACGCACACACACACACACACACACACACGCACGCACGCACGCACGCACGCACGCACGCACACACACACACACACACACACACACACACACACACACACACACACACACACACACACACGCGCGCGCGCGCGCGCGCGCGCGCGCGACTTCAATATTGCATATTTTAGGGGGTGAAAATCACATCGCTCTGCTCTTCACAAGCGTGGCCGCTTCGATTAGCAAGCGAAGCAGAGGGCGCTGCAGCGCGGCACCCTGACGGACCCTGACAGCGGGCGCAAGCCAATTACGCCGTTTCATCTTTCCTTCATTATTTGCGAGCTGTACAATGGCGACCATAATTAGTGCCCCTGCGCGCGAGGGCATAGTGCGCGCCAGCGCACTACGGGTTCCCCAGGCTTGTTTCTATGAAAGGCCGTCACCGAACGGCCGTGTCATTAAGGCGTTCACATTGTGCGCTCGCCCCGTACAATAAGGCACGTAATTAGAAGAGTAATTATACGTCTAAAAGAGTCACATTTCCTTATTTTGCAGAAATGAGGCGGGTCCGAGCGAACGGAGGACGCTGAATGCTCGCGTACGCGCGCCGGCGACGACCGCTTCGCTTTTCTTCATCCACGAGCCCCGCTTAAGTTGTTTTCTTTCTTCATCTCTTCTCGGGCTATTCGTTGCCACGCTTTTCAGCGCTCTAGCTTCCCCTGCATCTCTGACAAAGCAATTTCGCTCCCGGACGAAAATAACAAGGCACGCTGCTTTTCTGCCCTTATCTCAGGACCGTCAGTTTATTCTCTTTTGTTCTCACTCGCAGAGCTCCGCCGCCACCTCCCGCGCCTCGTTTTGCCTTTGGCCGTTTCTCCTCTGACCTTCTGTCACCGGGAGACAAGGCACCCTCCGTGCAGTACATAGCGTCTTTCTGATCCCTCACTCCGTTCGCCTGCAGTTCTTTGCCCGTACGTCCCAGGTCCAGATTCCTTCTCTCCTTCCTTTCCTTGTTTGCCGAAGGGAAAGGGAGTTCATAGGCGCGTGGAGTGCCACGCGCGCGTCGTGGTGGTGGTGGCGGCGGTGGCGCGAGGCATTGTTTTCCTGGATGGACGCGCGGACTTGCACAATCGCGACTTGATTGGATTCTTGGCGCCTCCGGACCCCGTGAGGCATGCGTGCGAGCGCCCCCATCCGTTGTCGGGACAACAAAACAGAGCGGCGTCGCAGGCCCGTGTTACCTTCTTATAGCTCGTTCCCCTTGTGTCCCTCCCCCGACCCATTGTTCTCTTGGTCTCCGTATTCCGTTGTAGCACGTCGCAATCTCCCTCCCTCTCATTCACTTCCCGGCAGGCGAGTTCCTTGCATCGAGCTGAGTGGCTTCGGAGAAAAGGTGACAGAGGCAGGAAGGTCTTAATTTCCGCCGACCAGTGTGGCGCAGACGCGTCTAATTTATTCGCCGTTTCTAGGAGTCCAGTCCTTTTTATTTTCCTCTTTTTTTTTTCCTCGTACTGCTTCAAGTGTGATCCGTCACTTAGGTTGGCGACAACCGTATCTTTTCTTTCTAAATGATGCTAAGTACAGTTGGCAAGAAAATAAAGTAAGAATGCGATTCAACGACTGCTTCATGGGTCCACGATACCCCTCTGGAAAGCCTGAAATGCTTCGGCGACCATATGTAGTACTAATGCCAGAAACAACACTTCAGAGTAATATTCTTTCAAAATGGCATTATTCGCTTGTTAGCCTTCCAAAGAGGATAGGTTAGCAGTTCAAGAATTATTGACTCTTCTCCTAAGCCGACTGCGGCTTCTGCGCTGTACCGTGATTTATGGAATCACTGAGGTGATGACTATAGCTTCGAATCTCTTCCTTCAAGGTGCAAACACAGCAACCATGGTGTCTGAGTGGTTAAATCCCGGCCACCTCGGCCGCATTTTGACGGAGGCGAAACGCAGTATGCCGTGCACTGTGTGACGCCAGCGTACGTTAAACGACCCGAGGTGGTCGAAATTCATACGGAGCTTCCTTCATAGCCAATCTCGCTTTGCGACGTCAAACACTATATGTAATGCCACACACTAATCCCAACCCTACCTTACCTTATACCATACCATACCATACCATACCATACCATACCATACCATACCATACCATACCATACCATATCATACCATACCATACCATACCATACCATACCATACCATACCATACCATACCATGCCATGACATGCCTTACCATACCATACTATACCATACCATACCATACCATACCATATCATATCATATCATATCACATCATATCATACCATACCATGTTATGCCCTGCCCTGCCATGCCGTATTAGATGAGCCTATCGAATCAGCTGCTCCGCTCACCACGATGAAAGGTTCTGTTGTAGAAAATGGAGGCAGGTTCATATACCATACTACACCATACCATACAATACCACACCATGCCATGTCATACCATACCATACCATACCATACCATACCATACCATACCATACCATACCATACCATACCATACCATACATTACCATACCATACCATACCATACCACACCACACCATATCATCACCATACCACCATGCGATAAAAGCCCATCTAAGCCTGAAAAGTCGCCTCAAATGCATTTCATTTTTACATCACTTGTAAAAGGGAGAATACAATAAGCTGCTTGCTCCCAGTACACAAAGTAATCCGGGGCAGCGTCACTCCACGATGTTTTTCTCTCCGAGGAATATTAGTGTATTTCTCCAACGCCCGTGTTTCTATTTCACTGAAGAAGAGCTCCTTTTGAGTTCTTCCTTGACTGGTCTTCGATGCTAATCAGTAAGAAGTGTTGGTGAAAGTGACTTCGTGGGCAGAATTGACATTGCGTAAGCCTTATTCGACTAGCGTCCTTGGCCTGTCTATCTGGCCATCATCACTTCTGCCTGATCCGCGATCGATTCGCATAAATGCTTACGAATGCCATTACGCAGCTGTTTACCCCGTGCATTCATGACTTGAAAAGCATCGAATATAAAATAAAACCTTAACAATCCTGTTCTCAGGCCTTTGTCCACTTCTTTTCTTTTGTTTAGTTCATTCTAACGTTATCAAAACGTTTTACGTGCATGCGCGATCACTGTATGAGAACACGAGACAATAGAGCACAAAAATATAAATTTGCCTTCTTACAAAACAATGTCCTTCACTCCACTCTCGCCAACTATTCTCTGACGTGTTCTGTTTTGTTACTAGGAGTTGTACGACGTAGTGAATCAGACAGGCACGTCGCTAATAACCGCTAATTACGAATGATCGTCTTATGAAAGTAAATAGGATGCATTCAACTTCAGCTTTTAGTCGACATATCGCCATCATTTATATTTATTTTGTAGGACGGGGGTTTTATTAGAAGTACTGGGACTCGAAGAGCACGGTGGTAAACGTCCGCGTACAGGCAGGTCAAGCACACGCAGCGATATCGATGCCACTGAAGACAGCGCACAGAATCTTCTTCCACATCATGACAAATACATCCTTAAAAAGGCCCCATGGGGAAAAGAGCAGCCACTCTGGCAACTTACGCTGGAAGTGGACAGTCTCGCGGCCGCGTCGGCGGAGATCAGGAGCGGATGTCAGAGGTTCCACCTATTAATTTACAGGAGAAATGCGCTCCATGGAGCGATAGGGACCGTGATACTTGGCACTAAATTTAGAGGAGAGTCCGGGAGTACCTGATGGAATCCAGAGCCACACAAAGATAATTTCGATGCCAGATGATTGCTAGATTTACCAAAGGAGAATTTGGATCTCGTATGATGATTGTCGCGTCGGGACTTCTGGTAGAACTGGGTTTCAGTCACGGGAAGCCGGGCAGTCGGGCGACACTCTTCTACGTGTCGGACAGGTTCAGAAGCATGCAGGGGTATGCTGAGATGCGCCTGGTTGAATGGAGTAATGGTATCTAGAGGAGTAGGAGGGTGACGGCAGTAAAGAAGACAAAACAGAGAGAAACCAGTAGTAGACTGTGTAGTGGTATTGTACGCGTACGTTACGTCTAGAATGGCGAGATCCTAGTCGTAGCGGTCGGAGGAGACGTATACCTTAGAAATCATATCGCCTAGGCTACGGTTAAAACGTTCGGTTAGTCTGTCTGCAGATGATAGGTACGGTTAAAGCGTTCGGTGAGTCTGTTTGTCTGGAGATGATAGGTGGTGCAGGTTCGATTAATTATGTGGCATTTGTTGAGCAGGCTTTAAAAACGTAAGATAAGGCGCGTCCTTTAGGCGCGTCCTCTGTCCGAGAAGTCAGCAGAAATAAAGAGTATACAGCGTATGGAAACGGAAGGCAGTTTGGCGCAGAAATGTATGTGCTGACATGAAGAGGATTTTGCTTCATTGCATACAGAGTCGCATGCGATAATAAAAAGTAGGGAAGAAGACGGGAGAATGTTGACGTCTTCGGCGGCGAGATCTTTAGCGCACAAACTAGAAGCAGCGTTGTCTGGCAAGGGCTCGGGCAGCACAGAAAACCCTACTTCAGTGCGAGCACAATCGATTATAGCGGCGTGACGCGGCAGAAAATGCTGGTCTAAGATAACAGCGTGTGAGCAACTTGGCATTACGGCGAACTCACTTGTATAAATCAAATTCTGGATTACTAGTCGAGCGATTCAGGCTGCTAAGGGTTTGATTTTCTGAGCGCTGGCCATGCGCAACGAAAGTCCATGCAATTGGAGACTTCACTTTCTTTAAACAGCTGCAGACTGCTGAAATCGCAGCACCAGTGTCAATGAGGGCCATGACAGAAACGCCCTCGACCTAAACTTCAACATGGTTGGCAAATGATAGATGAACGCTCCGAAAGTTCGACTATGGCGCAGTTCTCTCTTCAAGTACTGCGGCCTCTAGTTTTCCTCACGAGAATCTTCCGGTCGACGTCGCATCGGAAAGATGGGGCGGCGGCGCGCCAAGGGTAAATGGTGGTCGGAGAGGGCTGAGCGATCTGGTGAGAAATGAAGACTTACGGCAGGATCAGAAGGCACGGAATACTGAGGTGTCGAAGATCAGTACCCAGAAGCTTGGGCAGGTGGTGCTGACACTGGGATACGGTTGGTTTGTTGGTTTGTGGGGTTTAACGTCCCAAAGCAACTCAGGCTATGAGAGACGCCGTAGTGGAGGACTTCAGAAATTTCGACCACCTGGGGTTCTTTAACGTGCACTGACATCGCACAGCAGACGGGCGCCTTGCTTTTCGCCTCCATCGAAAAGCGGCCGCCGAGGCCGGTTTCGGCAATAGCCGGCAGTATGCCCAGCCAGTCCGCAAGCGTAGCAAACTGGCCGGTTTGCGCCAGGAATTGCGTGGTCGTAGAGTCGGTCGAGTATAGGGTACTGGCGCTTGCACAGGCACAGAAAGAAGGGCGTAAGTAGGCGGCCGAGGCCGTGCAACGATGTCGGCGCAATTCAAGGGACCAGAGACAGGCCATGTGTTGACATCTTCGCATGTCAGGAAAGGTGACAGGTCTTGTAACGGTACCGGCGTAAGCCAGAGGAGCAGCTGCGACAGCTGATGGCGGATGAACAGATGGAAGTGCTTCAGCAACCTGCTCCTGAATAGCCTGCCGCAAGGCCGGAGCCAAATGGGGTGGCTGCTCTTGGGGGCTAGGAAGCAGGGAAAGCTGATGCGCCACCTCTTCACGAATGAAGGTTTTAATTTGCTGCAGCAATTATGGGTTGTTGCCTACAGGCGTCATTCTGGCAAGCGATTCAACCTGTGCTTAGGGCTGATGCGTCAACACCCTCTGCTTACGCAGCTCCTCGAAGCTCTGTCAGAGCGTGAAAACTTCAGTGACCAAGCACAAAACGCACGCTAAGAATATCTAGACGACGTCATCACCGATGCCCTTCATGATGTGTTTGATCTTATCAGCCTTTTACATTTTGGCGTTCACACGTTTGCACAAGTCGAGGACTTCTATACAGCTTTTTTATTTTTTTTTTTTTTTTTATTGTTTTTTGGTGCGCTACAGGAAAATAGGCAGACACTGCTTGAACCCATAGCCAGCGGCTAGTAAAGGGTCCAATGGAAAAAGTTCATAGGTTGCAGGCACCCAATCGTCAAAGTTAGAGACATCAGAAGTAGTAACTTTACAATAAACATAACAAAGTTAGTTATCGCTTATACATTCGTAAAACTACCAATGAAGAGAAGAAAATATAAACTAAAACCTCACAAATCAAACAAAAGCGCGTAGAACTTATACAAGAAATAAAGCAAAGAAAGATGAATGCATAATGTCACCACACTATAACAATACATAATGTCACATGTCGCGGAGAAATAACGCATCAGATACAATACAGGTATACGTAGAGGTTACATGGGTAATACCAGGCGAACAATGTAAGGTTACAGTAGGCAAATGCAAGTATGGACTCAAAGTGTTTCATTCATTTTAAGGTAGTATTCTTTTATTGCAATGGAAAAATTCTTGGC
This sequence comes from Amblyomma maculatum, assembly GCF_055883805.1. Classification (NCBI taxonomy): domain Eukaryota; kingdom Metazoa; phylum Arthropoda; class Arachnida; order Ixodida; family Ixodidae; genus Amblyomma; species Amblyomma maculatum. The sequence goes on along the minus strand of NC_139347.1, from coordinate 34,422,487 downwards.
AAGCTTTACGTCACAGGGTAGAGAATTCCAGATTTTGACGCCCGTAAACTGCAGCATACGCTCACCATAAACGTTTCTTTTTATGGGTAAATTAAAATTTCCGTAAGTGTGGCTTCGGGTTGTACGTGACGGGATGTTAAATATAGATATATCGAAGGGGAGGTTGTTACTTACTATTTTGTGGATACATTCAGCAGTGTTTTTCTGACGAAGCAGGTCAAAAGGCAGCACGCGTAGTTTAATAAATAGTGGTTTGCTGGGTCTAGAGTAGTCTGAAAACGAGATTATTCTAAGTGCTCGCTTTTGTGAACGTCTAATGGGTTCTAGGTAAGTATTGTACGTCCAACCCCACGACTCAATGCAGTATGACAGGTGAGTATGTACTAATTTGAAGTAAAGGACTCTCAGAATATTGACATCAAAATATTGGCGAAATTGATGAAGAGCATAGCAACCTGATGCAATCTTCGTGCAAATGGAGTCAATCTGATGTTGCCAATGTAAATGGTTATCTAGGGTCACTCCAAGGTACGTAAAGACAGTGGTTGGTTCAAGCTGGGTCTGACTGATAGTTAATCTAATATCACTCGAGTCCAGTGATTTTTTCCGTGAATGGAACAGTATGTATTTAGTTTTCTTAGTGTTCAATGTTAATTTGTTCGCGAGATACCAGTCTGCAATTTTTTTCAATTCTGTGTTTGCGATGCTTTCTAGTTCGGCAGTATGACAAGCAGTAACGATAATGGCAGTGTCATCGGCATACATGAGAGCACTGGCTGAGGATAATACCTGAGGAAAATCGTTGACGTAAAGTGAGAAAAGTAACGGACCGAGAGTTGAACCTTGCGGTACTCCTGTGTATAAGCACCGCACATTTGATGTTAGGTTATTCATTGAGACAACTTGTTTGCGATCAGTAAGGTAACTAGAAAAAAAGTCAAGCACCCTATCACGAAATCCATATATTCTTAATTTATTAAGCATGATGCCGTGGTTCACTGTGTCGAAGGCTTTTCTTATGTCCAGAAATATAACAGCGGCCAGCTCATTGTTATCTAATGCACTGTTAATTGCCTGGGTGAGTGTAATGACTGCTGAGCTAGTAGAGTGCTTTGGGCGAAATCCATGTTGCTGGGGGCAGATAATATTGTATTTCTCAAGAAAAAGGAGAATACGTTTGGACAGAATTTTTTCAAATATGTTATTAATAACGCTAAGTACGGAAATAGGCCTGTAACTAGAGGGGTCAGAAGGGTCACCATCTTTAAATACAGGGGTAACTCGGGCTACCTTTAAGGGTGATGGGTATGTGTAATTCAGCAGGGAATGATTGAACAGCCGGCATAGTATGGGCGCTAAGATATCAATGTTTTCCTTAATAAGCTTTGCAGGAATGCCGTCCAAGCCTGCTGCCTTGTTTGTTTTCAACTCCATGACAACAGACAACACCTCATTGATTTCAACTTCGTGCAGAGCGAAAGAATTAACAACTGACGCTGGAAGATTATTGTCTGCACTGGCATCAGGAAGCTTTGCAGCTAGATCTGGACCGACACTTGTGAAAAATGTATTGAATTCATCAACAGTTTTTTCAGTGATATTAGAGGGAAGTGTGGGATATCTTTTCAAGTTTTGCGTGACCTCATTGATAACTTCCCACATTTTTTTTGGATTTCCAGCAGAACCTTGAATTCGGCTAGTAAAATATTCTTTTTTTCGGGCTCTCATTAAGGACACAGATTTATTACGCACGCATTTGTACTGATACAGATAATATTCGTTGCCTTTATGATGTAGCCATTTATGATACCAATAGTCCTTTCTTCTTAATATGTTCAATATTTCTTCGGTCATCCAGGGACAAATTGGTTTATGACGCTGGGAAGACGCTACACTTTGGCTGCTGCAATTTATAAGGTCAACCAGAGCGCTAATCAAGTTAGAGAACTCTATATTGACATCTTCATGATATATTAAGTCAGTATTGAGTAATAACAATTTGTTACGGAATAATTCATAATTTAACTTGGTTGTATTTCTTGGTTTCATACCTTTTACTTTTGTAGGTGTGTCTACCTTAACGAAAATTGGCAAGTGGTCCGAAATTGGTGTTTGGTAGACGCCAGCATGTACACCGGTGTCAATATTTGTCAGTGCATGATCAATAGATGTTGCCGAAAGGGTGGTTATGCGTGTCGGAGAAGCAATCAAGTTGCGGAAGTTGTATGATTGAAGAAGGTATGTGTAATCTGGGGCACTCGTGGAGCTAGTATCAATATTCATGTCACCAACGATAATAACTCGGTTTTTGTAGCTTTTAGTTAAACAGGACAAGATTGATTCCAGTTTATCAAAAAAATCGGCAAGATTTGAATTCGGAGGTCGGTAGACTACGCCCACTATAAGTCCGCATTCAAGTTTCACAAATAAGGCTTCAAGTTCGGGTGAACAACAAGAGACTGATGATAAGATAGTGTAGTGAAGGCTTTCTGTCACGAATAATGCCACACCGCCACCGCGAAACTGCGTGTCCCGTGGGCGTGATATTGTTGCATAGCCGGGAATTGATATATGTTCATGTTTCCTGAGCCACGTTTCAGTGGTCGCTATGATTTCAAAAAACTCCCCATTGCTGACGATAAAAGAATTTAAAGAGTTCAAGTTTCTGTTTATGCTGCGAACGTTACTGTGAAGTACAGATATGCCTTTCCTGGAAGCCATCATGAGCTAGAGTCGGTGTAGCTAGCATCGTTTAGTAGCTGTTCGCCAGAAACATTGGCTATTCTTTCCAGATCTGCTTCACAGGTAACGTGGACTACTTTCGATTTTTCGGCTTTCCTCATTAATATTTTTCCGTCGGAGACCCAAGCAAACTTCCAGCCTTTAGCGCGTTTAGTTTGAATTGCTTTTCCCAGCAGTATCTTATTTTCTGGGCATAGGTGTTCGTTGACGAATATAGGATCTGTTCCTTCAAATCCAAGCATCGATGTGTTCAGTCGCGTTTTTTCTGCCGCCAGCAAAAATCTATCTCGGTTAGCCCGTGAGGCAAACCGTACAACAACATTTGGTGGCCCTTTGGCTTTTGTAGGCACACGATGTGCGATTTCAATGTCATGGCTGGATAGTTCTGTGCACAAACATGAAGCGACTGCCTCAACAACCTTATTAAGGTCCTCATTTTCAACGACAGGTATGCCCTTCAGTTCGAGATTGCTCTTTCTACTGTACTGCTTCAGTTCGATCAGTTGTTTTTTGGTGTCGCTGAGTTCGTTACTTAGTTTTCGGTTTTCTTTCTGGCACTCAAGGCTCAGTTGTTTTGCATCTTCAAGTTCTTTACGGAGTGTCTTTACTTCGGCCCTGAATTCTTCAAAGTTCTCGTTGATGTAGTTCATTCCTGTTTTGACCGATGTGAGTTCTTCCTGTATAGCTGTGTTTGATGACTGCAGCTTCTTTACCTCATTCTTTAATTCTGTCATAACTTCCACGAATCTGGAAGTCATATCAGTCAAAACTCTGACTATTTCTTTTATACTACTTGGTGTTTTTTCGGCAAGTGTCTGTGCAAATTCGGTTAAAACATCCCTGGTTTTGCTTCCCATCGTTGCAGGGTGTACCGCTTACAGCATGTGCGAGAGTACAACACTGGCAAATTCAGAGCAGCCCAGCAGCCATAAACTACAAAAACAGAACAGATAATAACTTTGTTTTCCCACCTGCAACAAGCGAGGGCAGCGATTTAGCAGAAGTGGTAGCCACGGCTGCCGGTACCGCTCTGAATGTGCCTTGGTCGATGATCCATGGCTTTATATAGGTGAAGGTGACGCCTCCAGACGTTGGGCCGCCGCAGTAGAAAGGCACGTGTCTTGATGACGACGTCCGTTGCGCATGCGCGTAGCTCCTGATGTCCTTGCTGTTGACGACCGTTTCTTATCGGATGCCTACTTTATTGGTCGCAGTCCGCGACTCCAGCTGCCCCGAACTTGCACGAGACGCGTCGCCTCGGAGCTTTCCGTTTGTTATTGTTTTTCTACTCTTGGCTAAACAGTTCGGTGGCGGTCCTCTGTAACGGGAGACGACAGCACCACCACACCAGTGTCCTCCTGGAAGGCGTCCGGACCTCGAAGAACGAAGGCGCGCTGTGAAGTCAAGAGACTAGAGCAAGGCGATGAGAAGGGTCACTCCAAGCGTCCTGCCTCGGCTTCTTCCTGCCTAGATACGCCTGCAAAGGCTACAAGTCTCAGTTCTGGAAAATTTGCCACCGGTCATTTCCTAGTGGTTAGAGCGCCCGTCTCGGCTGCGGGAGGTGGTCAGTTCGAAACCCACCGCCGGACACCCACCGGTAAAAATGGGTACAAGCGTCCCCCGGCCTGGTGCTCGGCTTTTACAGGGGTGTGCGTTTGGGAGAAGCTCCGTAAACCCCGCTGCGCGCTGCTGTGACCATTCATGTAGGTGCCCTTCGGCGCGCAGTTTCCTGACAGCCGGATGACCAGAGACTTCTGCGAACGTTGTTTTAAACGCAGCCGAAGTACGGATCTCGCCCTCGTGGTTATGCTGCCACAAGGAACACCGTTAAGGTAAACAATTACGTTTGTTCAGTTTCGTTTCGTCAACCTATATATTGTGTACAGGCTCACCCGTTCGTAGAAATGAGCCAGTATTCGACATCATGCTCATCTGTCCCGCTGAAGATACCTTGGTATCGCTGGCGAAGGGAGCCGTCGAAGATGAGAGCTGGGCCCGCTTTCACGGCTTGATGTTGGACGTAGTCGGGCATTGCAGGTGTGGGGATAGTGCGGCTATGGAGCTCCATGACTGACGTTGCTACCCCACTTAATGTAGGATGGAGGTATATTAGAGGTATTGGGACACGAGAAGAACGAGGGGATCAGTTCGCGTACAGACTGGTCAAGCGCACACACCGATAGCGATGTCACTGAAGACATCGCGCAGAATCTTCTTCACACCTTGACAAAATCATTCTCATCTTTACAATATATTTATTTATTTTTAGCGAGCCTACAACGCCTGCTTCTGGGCTGGGATAGGGACTTAAGGTTACAATATCTGGCGAGGACTCTGCCCGTCTGCAGTTTAGCGTAGTGTGCGCACGCAGTAAAAATAATAAAACCCCGCAGCGCTGGTGTAGTGGTTAGGTGCTCGACTGCTTTGCCCAAGGATGCGGTATCGAATCACGGCCTCGGCGGCCGCGTTTCGATGGAGACGAAATGCCAGGCGCCCGTATGCTGTGCGATGTCAGTGCATGTTAATGATATATATAAGTGCAATAATGAAGACAGGGAGAAAACCAGGGAGAGAAAATTATGGGCGATATTCAACCACTCGTACTTTCGGACCAAGAAAAGAAAAGGAAACATAAATGAAAACGCGACATCCCAGCTAGCTTCTCCCGCAGGCTGTCGGAGGAGGCAGACGCCTCAAGCACGCTCGCCGTCCACTGTGCGTTATGTTCACAAGGTGCCAGCATGCTGATTGTCGGCCGCGCACGCACTGCATGACATTTCCATGTCAAAGAGCATGCAGTGCGATCACCAGCATCACTTCCACGGGGCTTCGGAGGGTTCAGTCCCCAGGGACTGTATCACCAGCATACAGTCCCTGGGGACTGAACCCTCCGAAGCCCCGTGGAGGTACTAGAGGTCAGGTCATGTGATGTCTAATTCCATGCCGAAAAAACTGCACACTTGCTCCAAATGATGAGCGCTGACTTGCTCCCCGTGAAGACATGTTGTGCGGACTCTCGCTTGCAACATAAGAGCCAGCCTGCACCCCATGGTAGGAGCAAACCACATTATCCCTGATAGGAATTCACTGCCACAACTTCCTGCGTGTAAATGAAAAAAGTCCTTGGAGCCCTTTGACACACGTAGACTCCTGATGTCCTTGAGAACATCATGTTCTCATGGTTGAAGATGTTGCACCAGTAGGTCCCAGTAAAGCATTTTAGATTTCACTGAAAGCAGATATTCTCAAGAAAAGAGGTCTTGCAGCAGCGCCAGAGCTTGTGCCCCGTTTTTACAGAATACCGCGACTCTTATGCGCTAGCACATTGGCCATGGGGTGCAGCGGTGGCGTAGCGGTAGAACATCCGCCTCGCATGCAAAAGGACCGGGGTTCAAATCCCGGTGCCGCGCAATTCTCCACCGGATGACAAAAAAAAAAAATCCGCGTGTCGATGGAATTGCATATACAGGTTTGGGGTGCGACCTGATGCCTCCGGCAACGCACTCCCTCACCAGAACAGGAGTTGGCCACCCTGGTGCAGTAATTGGCCACAACATCCTATGATAAGCTCCATAAAACCCCGGCCCTCAGTCACCAGCGGCTGCGGAACAACTGACCACGGCGGCGGTCAGACCTGTGACGCAGCAGGGGGTGCTAAGAAAGCCTGGCTCCGCTGGACAGGCCGCCATTGGAAACTGACCCTGGCCACGTTTAATGCTAGAACCCTAGCTAGTGAAGCTAGTTTAGCAGTGCTGTTAGAGGAACTAGAGGGCATGAAATTGGGATGTCATAGGGCTTAGTGAGGTTAGGAGGCCGAATGAGGCATATACTGTACTGAAGGATGGGCATGTACTGTGTTATCGAGGTTTACCAGAGAGGCGACAACTAGGGGTAGGCTTCCTTGTCAATATGTATATAGCGGGTAATATAGATGAATTCTATAGTATTAATGAGAGGGTTGCAGGCATCGTAATTAGGCTTAATAAGCGGTATAAACTGAAGGTCGTACAGGCCTATGCACCTACATGTAGTTATGATGACCAGGCAGTTGAAAGCTTCTATGAAGATGTAGAATCGGCAATGCGAAAAGTAAAGACGCAGTATACTGTACTAATGGGCGACTTCAATGCCAAGGTAGGGAAAAAACAGGCAGGAGACAAGGCAGTAGGTGACTATGGCATTGGTTCTAGGAATAGCAGGGGGGAGTTACTAGTTGAGTTTGCAGAGCGCAATAACTTACGAATCATGAATACCTTCTTCAGCAAACGGAAGAACCGGAAATGGACATGGAAAAGTCCTAACGGAGAGACTAAAAATGAAATCGACTTCATAATGTGTTCAACCCCCGCCATTGTGCAGGATGTAGAGGTAATCGGGAAAGTTCGATGTAGTGACCACAGGATGGTGAGGTCCCGAATTAGCCTAAATCTGAAGAAGGAACGCAATAGATTAGTAAGAAAGAAACCCATCAACGAATTAGCGGTAAGGGGGAGGGCAGAAGAGTTCAGGATCTCGCTAAAGAGTAGGTATTCAGCTCTAACTGAGGATGGCGACATTACCCTAGAGGCAATGAACAATAATTTCAGAGATATCATTACTGAGTGCGCGGTAGAAGTAGGCGGTAGGATAGTTAGAGAGGATGCCGGTAAGCTGTCTAAGGAGACGAAAGATTTGATTAAGAAACGGCAGAGTATGAAAGCTTCCAATCCAACAGACCAGATCGAATTGGCCGAGATATCAAAGCTAATCAATAAGCGCAAGGTGGCCGATATAAGGAAGTATAACATGGAGAAAATTGAGCATGCTGTAAAGAACGGGGGAAGCCTTAAAGCGGTAAAGAAGAAATTGGGCATAGGCAAAAACCAGATGTATGCGATAAGGGACAAGGCGGGCAACGTCATCACTAATATGGACAAGATAGTCAAAGTAGCCGAGGAGTTCTATACAGATCTCTACAGTAGCCAAAGTAGTCAGGACCGTAATGAGATTGGCGGTAGGGAAAAACAGACAGACGTTCCACCAGTGACGAAGGACGAGGTCAAGAAAGCACTAGAAACTATGAAAAGGGGGAAATCAGCTGGAGAGGATCAGATAACTAGAGATTTGCTGAAGGACGGGGGGGGATATCGTGCTAGAAAAACTGGCCACCCTGTATACGCAGTGCCTGGTGTCATCGACGGTACCGGAAGCATGGAAGAATGCAAACATTATCCTCATTCACAAGAAAGGGGACTCTAAGGACCTTAAAAATTACAGACCAATCAGCTTACTCTCTGTTACCTATAAGGTATTTACTAAGGTAATCGCTAATAGAATCCGGACAACCTTAGACTGCAATCAAGCAAAGGATCAAGCAGGGTTTCGGAAACGGTACTCTACTATCGATCATATCCATACCATCAATCAGGTAATAGAAAAATGCTCGGAATATAACCAGCCCTTATACATAGCATTCATTGATTACGAAAAAGCATTTGACTCAGTTGAAACCTCGGCGGTGATGCAGGCATTGCGAAATCAGGGGGTAGACGAGCCGTACGTGAAAGTGCTGGAAGATATATATAGTGGCTGCACAGCAACCATAGTTCTGCATAAAGAAAGTAACAAAATTCCCATAAAGAGAGCTGTTAGGCAAGGAGACACAATCTCCCCAGTACTATTCACAGCTTGTTTAGAGGAAGTATTCAGAGACTTGGAATGGGAGCAGTTAGGGATAAGGGTAGATGGAGAATACCTCAGTAATCTGCGATTTGCTGATGACATTGCCTTGCTAAGCAACTCGGGGGATGAACTGCAAATAATGATTGATGACCTGGACAGAAAAAGTAGAAAGGTAGGCTTGAAAATCAATATGCAGAAGACTAAGGTAATGTTCAACAGCCTCGGGAAGGAACAGCAGTTTACATTAGGTAGCGAAATACTGGAAATAGTAGGCGAATATGTCTACTTAGGACAGATAGTAACCGCAGATCCGGACCATGAAAAGGAAATATCAAGAAGAATAAGATTGGGATGGAGCGCATTTGGCAAGCACTCGCAGATTATGACTAGCAGCTTACCGGTATCGCTCAAGAGGAAAGTATACAACAGTTGCATCTTGCCTGTACTCACCTATGGGGCTGAAACGTGGAGGCTAACCAAGAGAGTTCTACTTAAGTTGAGGACAACCCAGAGGGCTAAGGAACGAAAAATGGTAGGGGTAACATTAAGAGATAGAAAGCGTGCAGAGTGGGTCAGAGAAATAACTCAAGTTACCGACATTCTAGTGGAAATTAAGAAGAAGAAGTGGACATGGGCAGGACATGTAGTGCGAAGAGAGGATAACCGATGGTCGCTTAGGGTAACAAACTGGATTCCAAGGGAAGGAAAGCGTAGCAGGGGGAGGCAGAAAGTTAGGTGGGCGGATGAGATTAAGAAGTTCGCAGGGGTCAAGTGGATGCAGCTAGCACAGAACCGGGTTAAGTGGAGAAATATGGGAGAGGCCTTCGCCCTGCAGTGGGTATAATCAGGATGATGATGATGATGATGATGATGATGATGATGATGATGATGATGATGATGATGATGATGATGATGATGATGATGACATTGGCCGACTTAGCTAGTCTGTTAAGATGCTAAGATGCCAGTTGGTTCGCACTCCGCAACGGATGTCATCGTCTTCATCACCTCATCTGACAAAGTTGCCCTAAAGCCCGGAATGCGTGGTAATCATTTTGAGTCCATGGGATTTTAACCTGCAGCCTTCAGGTGGCGCAAGAAAAGAACGAAGTTGGTGCCTCACGCAGGAGTTCGCTCTACGGATGTCCAGTTTTCTTGTCCTATTGATAGCTTGTCTTAGACAAATGCAAATCATAGCGCAGCCTACGTGTTTCCGAGCAGGTTATGCATGGTTTAACCTCATTGGTATTGTCTAAAGCAGCGTGCTGCCGTGCTCGACGACAACGCGAAGCTGGGAACCTTTTGCGCAGCTCTCCTGTGAGGGAGGAGGAGGAGGAAGATGAGGAGGAAAGGCAGAGAGGTTAACTCTCCTGTGAGACAAACGAAGAAGGTCAGCGACGGCTTAACTCAAGGAACGCACAAGCTCATTAGAAGCATTTCATAGTGCTACTGCTCAATAAAAAAGACAGTAATATGGGTTTGTTGGTTGTAGAATTTTGATGGAACTAGCCCATTGAGCTTGGAAAGACACGATAGGCGAGTGTTTACCGTGTCTTGTAGCGAAGTGTAGCGCACTATAGTTCCATCAAAAACTTCACGACTACTGCTGGGAGTAGTAATGGCTATTGTGCTATCTTCTGATCGAGATTTGTTTGCAGCACCACGTGCGAGTTATTTTTGTAGTACAAAGTTACCCGTCGTCGTGTATTATGTAGTATATATAGGCTGAATGTTATTATTTTTTTTAATCCAGAATTAAAAATGAAAAATACCTGACTTAGATTTATTTTAATATTTGACCTATATTGCGGGCTACGGCAGACATCCGGTAAGAGCCAGACTGCTTTATTAATTTCGCTAATTAACCAACCATGGCTTTTATGGGGCATGTTGTATTTGCAGAATTCAACCTCGTCCTCCAAATAGTGTAGCCGAGGCAACATTCATTAAAAAATTGGAGCTCGAGTAACAAGGTCCACAGATGTCAACCTTATAGGCGACTTACACCGTCACTCAATGACGACCAGCCTGTGTGATGTAGGTTACTCCACCTAAAGATTTTTCCACTCTGCTGTCATCACCTGAGTCCCAGACAGAGCGCGGTGGAACGTTGTCCGTTTCGCTTAGACCGTGGCCGCGCTGATAGCCTCAATGCGCGCGCTCATTTCATTCGCAATCCGGCCTGAAAGATCCGACGTGTAGCCGCCCACTCTCGACGAACTCGCTTGGAGCTGTGTTGCGGTGTGAAGTCGCCTATCAGGCTGCCATCTGTGCGCCTTCTAACGCCCTCTGCTAATTTATTCGAGAACCTTTTTCTTGGCTCTATTATTCGGAGGATGATCGCCAATTTTGAAAATTCAGCAGACCCCCTAAAATAAAGATTTAAAAGTTAATTAACGTATCTCAGTTAGCGAACTAATTGAAGCCTTCTGCATATTGGTTGACGTCCTCCAGAGCCCCCAGTAAAGCTACAGGGCGAATCTGAAGCATGTTCTCCTCCTACAAAAAGTAGAAAGTTCGAACCCTCTTAAGATAACACGCAGCATGAATCTCAGAGTCTAAGCCCACCTAAGTGTTCCGTATCACGGGTTCTTAAAGAAAAGGTTGACCGGTGGTTCAAATGGCGAAAATCAAGAGCCCTGGTTTTGAACTGATTACCTTAGATATTCATGGTTTGGCTAGGTTGAAACTAGTTTACTTTGGCTGAAAAAAATATGATGTATACTGGTTGACAGGAGCAGCACAGATAAAAAGGGCTCCCTTACAAAAATGAATTTTGAAACTCTATTGTTGGACTATTGACCGCCTTTTGAATTTATTGAATTTCGATAGACATTCAACCCCAGCTGAGTGCAATCTTTACAGGGCCAACAGAATTTTCATTGTGTTCTACCCAACAGACTTTTTGTGCTATTTTTTCTATGTGCTTTTTGTTGTCAGTTTTCAACGTTCACGAACAATTAGCGTGTACTGTTCATGGTGACCCATGTTTTTAAGTAGTTTTAGGCACAAATGATAAGAACATGATGTGACAATTTCGTTATGAATTTTTGCTCTAACTTGTAATCAACTATTGGCCACATTCTGCAAAGGGAAATATAGCAGCATGCAGTTGCGTGCTCGTTCATGTTATATAAAAGTACATATTAACGGAGCACACTTAGCTCAAGCTTCGCAACACAGTGAAAATATGCCCTAAAAACTTCATGATGGCAAAGCCTCCACTAATAATGCAAATACATTGTTGAATGTCAATCAGAATCCGTAATGAATCAGCTTCTGTATGTCGCAGAAGGTAACTTTAGGGGTAGGACATATTTTATATTTATCATAAAACAAGTTCAGTGAGTCATCATACTAACAAACAGGATCCTAGATTGAACCTACCATGTAGGGCAGGACAGAGCTTTTTTAAACCAGTTGCAAAGTTCACTATATATATGCTTCAGGGTCTGACATTCTGCCCAAGCCTAGGTATTTTTGCCCGTAGCTTTTGCCGCAAAATGAGGTGCAGTCTGTATTGGAATCCTCCACCGCTGTATGTCTTTGGAGAATTTTACTGTTATTTTTTTCTTTTCCTTCCTTTCTTAAAGTGGACACCATGCTAAAATGAAGTCACTTTAAACATTGAGGGGTTCTAATAATGACGGATTGATCCCACGCATACTATAGAGTTAACACGCATAGCAAAAACGTTCGCGTATGAAATAAAAAGAAAAAAAAAACAGGATCGCAGGCGTCTTCTGTCGGCGACTCGTCTTTTCAAAGAAGCATTCGGCCACTGCCTTGCTCCTGTCCACACCCATCTTTCCCCTGCGCCCCCGAACGGCGCCAGCATGTCCGGAGGGGTCGAGCGTTACTTCCTGTCGGCCGGGGGGGAAAAGGGGGGGGGGAGGGGTCGCTCCCTCTGGGTCTCTGCTCTCTGCCTTCTCCGTGGTTTGTCTTCACGGAGATGACCTTGGCAGCAGCATAGCAGGAGTCGCGCAGCGGGGGCGGCGGCTCCCCTTTTTCACCGAAGCTGTTCTGCGCCCCGTTTTCTTTGCACGCAGACGCGGGTACGCTGAGTGCGGCGATGTGCCAGTTCAGTTGGCGTTTTCCCGCCACCGTGGTAGCATCTTGCAATGTGAGCGAAGCACCGTATGCAGGTTTTTCGCTGGTGATTATCACGAAGATCGTTTTGTTCAAATTGGAGCGCGAACGTACGCATTTAAGCCTTCGGAGGAATCCACTCTTGGGTGGCAGCTTCTGCGCAAGGAGGACGTGTTTAAGAAGTTCAACAGTCGCAGGCGTTTTGGATTCTAGGCGAAAAGCCGGCGCGGGCGGAGGGAGCGTCTGCACTTTGGTGAGTGTTTTACTTTTTCCTATTCGTGTTTGTGCCAGTCTTGTACAGTGTGTGCTATGAGGTGAAGCACGCATGTAAATATTTCTAGCAGGCAAACCAGCCTCATCGGAAAAAAAAAGGAGCGGGAGAGAGAGAGAGAGAGAACGAGGCTTGTCTCTACGCGGACGCTGGGGCCGATGGAACGCCAGCTGGAATGGCGACATTTTCTTTCTTTTTTTTAACCGGTGACCGTTTTTGACGGATTGTTCGGCACAGTGCCGTACTCTTTCGATACGCTACTCGCGCCGAGACGGACACATTATCGAGATGATAATATGCCTCTGTCACACATTGTGGATTATTGAATCTGTGCAGCTCCACCATTTTTGCAGTGTCTGTTTTTGTTTGCACTCATTTTAGTGCCTATAGTTGGTAATTTTGCTTCAAGTTTTCTGGGTAGTAATGCTTGTGACCTGCGCTTTGCTATTTATATTCACAATGGGATCTTTGACGGCAGCATATATTGTTTATCAGGGAGAAATGAACGATGTGGTAGTGCTGCCGAGCTGTGGAGGCGGCGGTCGATGCCGTCTAAGCAGTGAAAGACAGTGACAACTCATTTTAGACAAGAAATTTCTTGAGCTATGACGTGGAGCAGCGCACAAATGCCTTTGCTCTATTTTTAGGTTAGTATATACCGCAGCTTAATTATGATTTATATTGTTTATTTCAGCATCACATGCGAGGAGTTCCCGGGCGTGTCAGCGTTTTACGCAAAGAACAGCCTGGCGTCATACCTTGCACATGAATTGAAATAAAGCAAATAAACAACCCAGCTCATGTTATGGGTTCACCAAAGATGCATATTTTTTCTTTCTCATTAACGCGCATTTTTTATTCTGTGTTCCCTTTCCGCTGCGGATTAACAGAAAATGCTGCGTGATCAACGGTTAGCCAGGAGCAGGCACGAGGTGGTTTACATTAATGCAAAAGTAGCACAGCACATATCCTTGCTGCGGTCAGTCAACACATTCTATGTTCTGCTCGACCAATCAACAATTTAGTCAGTTTAGTGTAGGTTAATGAGTGAGTAAGTATAATGGGGCTTAAAAGATCGAGATCTGTTTTGTTCTTTTATGCCTCACTATGCCTATCATTAACCAGCACTGATCAGACAGGATTGTTGATTGGTCGGGCAGAACATAGAATGTGGTGACTTATCGCAGCTAGATGTACTGTACTACTTTTGCATTAATGAAAATCACCCCGTGTCTGCTCCTGGCAAACCGATGGTCGTGTACTATTTTCTGTTGTTCAGGAGTGGAAAGGTAGCAGAAAATCAAAAAGCGTCACTTGCAGAGTTTCTGAAGCATTTGAGCCTGAAATCAACAGAATTTCAGTTGCGCGAATTCCAAAAGCGCTCTTAAGAAACACATGGGCCACTATTTCATAAGCGCTCAACAAGAGGTCAACACTGCATCATCCAAGATGTTGCCGATTATCAACAGACTTTCAACAGCGTGTATTGACACAACGCTTTCGAATTTCCATAGAAACCCTACATGCATTTTTGTAAGGGCTTAAAAAAAAAAAAAAAAAAAAGGAGTACGAACGCGCCGCGTCCATGCTCTTTGAATGGGGTGTTAAGTCGGGATTATAAGGTTCCGTATGGGTTGGATTCCCATACCAAAAATACTGCGCAAGTTGATAGCTCTTGCGAATTCGGCAATGAGATCTCCTGATGTCCCACTAACCACCAGCACAGATGCAAGTTGTCGCTGATTCATGATTCCGCAAACACACAAACAATAGTTTGGCAACACAGCGAGCCCTGTTGCTCTGACACACAAAAAACTTAGCAAAATAATTGAAAAAAAAATATTAGAAAAATAAGGCATATCGCGCACTAACTTTACTGCTGCACTTCTTTTTAAGCTTTTAGTTGCAATATTAGCAGGCTCGCGATCTTAATAGCATAAATAATGATAATTTTTTTGTTCAGAGCTTTCCTAATTATGTCATCTTTTTCGTCAATTATTCGGGCCTTCAGTCCATCGCTCACTTCACCTGCAATTCCATTACTCGAATTTGTTTGCACTTTCCTTATTTACTTTCATTCGTTTTGCCCTGCATTTTATGACTATGACATGCACCACTGCTATATAACAGCCCTCATCCGCATACAGAGTACACGATCTGAACCTGCATTCACAACAGCAAGAAAATATTCCACGTCTTAATGCCTTTTTTTTTATCTCCCACTTTTTCTTGCTACACTACTTACTGCAGGACTTCACGGCAGAGGAAAATGCAGAGCTAGAGATCTCACTCTTTCGATGCACCCGTTCGAAATGCTATCATAATCGAACAAAAGCGAAATGCGACAAATAGAGCGACCCAACCAGACGGCGGGAACGAGAAATCGTCATCGGCAAGCGAGGAGTGCGACCAGCAGACAGACTCCACCAAGAATGAGCAGAAGCGGCCGAAGCCTAATGTCGTGACTGCGACAGCATCGAATGAGGACAATCGGAGTTGCTCCGACTGGCGAAGAGTGCAACAAATTCTGCTGGCTGCTCTTTTCAGGCGGAACTTGTTCCGTGAGCAGATAGCGGCGATGGGTCGGGAGAGAGTATTGAAGGGTGGACGGCGTGCCGACCGCTCTTGTATAGCCCCTAATAACAGCGGGATCAGAACAGCACCGCTCTGCGAGCGGCATGGTGCCTGGCCTCTGAATAATGGATGCGGGCTTCATATTGTCCCCGGGCCACGCGCGAGCGTGCAGTCAGTTCGGACCGCTGGCCTTGTCCGCCGAACCTCAATCCCGCCCCCCAACAGGGCGCACACGCACCGCGCGAGCACGCCGCGGTAACCGTCTACCGTCACATGGACGATATTGGGAAACCATCGCAGTCATTCTATACGGACAGTTCACCGTCGTACAGACAGCATAGCAGAGTAACTACAGAGGACGAGTCAAGGACAGGACAAGCGCATTGAAAGAAGTCAAGCAGACATTGAAAATAGGAAATAGTAGTATTTGAAACAAGCCTATTCTCACTTCTCACATGCTGTTACTTTTGGTGCTGTCAGCGAACGCGAAGGATGCGTTCTGTTGAAGCTGGACACGGCAGTACTCTGCCGTCCATGTCCGATGATTAGGAGAATATTAACAGCGGTTTATTCGATAAATCAGGCTTCACATTCTCACTCTTTATAATAGCCGGATTTGATTAGGAACCGTCGCGGGACATCTCTTGAGAAAAAAAAAAAAAGGAGGGGTATGGAACGTGTTCGATTTCTCCTTGAGACAAAAAAAAAAAAGATATCAAAGGCCTCCTGGCCTGTAGAGGCATTCCAAGTTTCCTCCATATTACACTAGCCCGTTCGGATATACTCCATTCCCTAGCACTCTTCGTCTAGAGGCACACTCTTTCCATGAATCCTTCGCCAGGCGGCTTCATAGGCACTCTGCGCGAGTGTACAACGCTGACCGAGCCTTCCAGCCCGGAAACCACGCCTATTCGCTCCCCCTCAACCCCTAGTGAGAACATTGCAGAATCGCCGGCTCAGCGTGTGGCATATTGGTCCCGCGTGGCGCGCAGCTATAGGGACGCGTGTCTATGGGCGGCACGCGTCGCAGGACAATGTGACTCGATTGAGAAGAATAAGAAGCCGTCCACTCCCTCGTCCCGCCCGACTAAGCTCTTCGTTCTATCTCTCCTCTCTCCATCCCAGCCGTGCGGCCCACTCACTGTGAGACGCAATTTCGGTGCAATCTGTTGTTCCCGCTGGGGCGTCGGCGTGTCGGAATGCTCGCGGAGCTGGACGGCCGGTCGAAGCTCTTGGTTTCCATGTAAGCTGCTTGCGGCTGCTGCTGTTGCTGCTGCAGCTGAGGAGACCGATTCGCAGATTCTTCCTGTCGTGCAAGGCGCTCTCTGCCTGCCGGTTTTGTGCAACATCTTGCCTCTTTTGCGTCCGAAACAGGCGATCCGTGGCATTCAGAAGCCTATTACAACCTATTGGGTTCTGCGAGGTCTGGCGCAGCCTTGTGGATATCGGCCGTGCGTAGGGTAAAGACATTTCTCTTGACTCTCGAAGGGCTCACTTACCTGAAAGGACGGCGACTTTCTTTCTTTCTTTCTTTCTTTCGTTCTTTCTTTCTTTCTTTCTTTCTTTCTTTCTTTCTTTCTTTCTTTCTTTCTTTCTTTCTTTCTTTCTTTCTTTCTTTCTTTCTTTCTTTCTTTCTTTCTTTCTTTCTTTCTTTCTTTCTTTCTGTGTGAGTTGACAGGGAACATGGCTGACCGCTGACTGTTCAGTTGTCTCTGCGACGCGATCAGCTCACACAACGTGCAAGGAAGGGTGATATCAGAATCAGCCTGTCAGGACCCTCCCTTTTCATTCTTAGTTTGGCACATTACCCATAGGCCACACAGGCACGTTCAGACGGCTTGGTTAAAAGCGGGGCTTTATATGTCTGATGGTATAGCCTGTGCCACCGCGTCATGCTCTTAGAAATGGAGCTTAGGTCTCCCAATTTTTTTTTTTTTTTTCTGTCTTCGTTCCCCTTTATTTCTCTCTTTTTATTAATTTTCAACTTGTCTTAGAATTCACTTTTCTTTTTTTTTGCAACTCTCAAACTTGATGCTGACAAACTTGTGAAGCTTCTAACTTTGAAGGCATGAGTTTAGCGAGCGCACGTGCAACTTGTCACAGTAAGAATAGTGTCTTCGGTGTTACTTCTCCACCTTCTCGGCCAAATAAAGGCACAGCATGAGCCAAACAAGGCCGCGCCTTCGGTTCCTATGCGTAACGACGACGGGCCTACCAAAACTAACAACGAGAGCTGGCGACGGCCCTCAGCGATGATTGAGAGGGCGCCCAAATTCTACGCGGTCGCACCGTAATATAAAGTCACGTGCTCGTGAAGCGCGAGCTGGAGCCGGACGCGTAGTCACAGCGGACCTCATTATGAGCTGTGTGAGATTGAACTGGCACTCCTCGAAAGCGCATTGAGAGGAGCGCCCACTAGGTGCCGCCAGCCGATTGCTTATGGGCTGCTGCAGTTGGATGTGTGGAAGAAGGCGTAGATGCGGTCTTCATCGGAGTGCTTCCCACTCAGTGCTTTCACTGATTACTGCCACGCAAAGCCAGTTTTCTTTTGTGACTTGCTGCTTTTGAGCATGGAGAAAAAAATTGTTTCGATTTCGCCGCAATAAGTTGTGCGCGCCTGCGTCGCGAAGCCTACTCGGCCTCCTTCCTGATTGTACGTGGGAGCGACTTCTCAGTCGTCAGTGTTCTCATCTCACACAGACATTTGCTCTTTCTTAATTTATTAGTGTTTTTATTCATAACCAAATCTGTACAGCCCGTTTCCTCGACTGCGTGTTCCCACGTGCGAATTACACGCGGTTTAACTTCGCGATTAAATTAAAAGGAGTTGCCTGAGCAGCTGAAACAGCCAGCCCTCACTGTTATTTAACCAGGGAATGTAATTATCATCATTATCGCTTACTAAACACTAATCGAGCGGTAATATCTGCGCCTTTTCTAGGATGCACAACACCGATGTTTGGGAGAAATCGTACGGTGACGTTCAAGCCTCATTAGATCCACGTTCAGCAGGCGCAGGCAAAAAAAAAAAAAGAGGCTCCTGTTTAAATATGCGGAAGTTTGATTACCGTATCCCGCCCTCTCGCCTCAAATGCGTAGCTCCAGTTGACCTTTCCTTAACTTTATTATATATTCGTTACGTCACATAACCTGCCAACGAATCAGTGCTCATCCAGTGCGTGCCTGTTCATTGATGTGGTTTTCATGCTGTTTGCTCTCATTCAGAGCACGAAATGACGGGAGAATGGACGATGGACTTGTACACTCTGTCTACAGTCCCATTTTACATTGCAAAGCGCTACTGCGCTGCAAAAACTTCTTGTGAACGGCACAATCAGCTTGGCTACAGAGCGCAATTTGAAATCTTTCAGAGCAGGCTAAATAAGATACCATCTTACAATTTAGGTGCGCCATTGAACGAAAGTTCGCCTACAGCGCGAAAGCCATGGAACAGCAGATTACCACAAGGCCTCAATAAGAAGAAAAAAAGTACTGAATGGATATAACCTGCTGCTTCTTTTCTTCGACAACATTATTTTAGTTTTGCGTACAACAAGGGACACAACAGTATGCCGGCATTATCGTTGACAACCCAGTGGCCACGCAAAGCCGTTGCCTCGAACGTGGCGGAAACTCGCGCACCGGTCGCTAGATGGCAGCACTTTTGCAAAAGGTCTATAGGGACTAACGAAGCCTGGAATGACACACTGGCGTCCGCTTGTCGACTCCAGCTGAATTTGATGTTTCCGCTCTGACCGCTGGCAACTCCGTCAGCAGTAGGGTCAGGCGGCGATTTGGCGCCTCTCTCATTCTGAGCTCGAACCTCGGCTCTCGGCTTCAATAGAGGGCCCACGCAATCATTGCTCCTTCAGTCGATCGAGTTCGTAAGGTTATTCGTTGTCATGTCGAGCCAGTTTGTTCTACGAACAGGTGGCAAGCAAGGAGAACACAGCAACCTAATTATAATTCGCCATTCGCGCTCTCTAAACAAATTTTCGCACGACCTTGACAAGAGTGAGAGGAGGCGAAGAGAAAGAGAGAGAGAGAGAGAGAGAGTGCGAACAAGTGATGTGAACCGAGCGCATTGTTGGGTCGAGTCGATCAATCATGATGAACAAAGGATACTTTGCACATACGAACAAAGGCGAGAAGAATACAGAAGAAACGTTTGCTTTACACCCTGCCCATCCTTGTCTGTATATGCGCTGTACCCTTTGTTTATAATTTTTTTTTACGTCGGAACCAAGTATAAAGTGAAAATTTAAAATGAATATTATGCACAACTTTATCGATGCCTGTTCATTTATTTTAGCACGCGAAAATAAATTTCCCGAATTTTTGCTCTCCTGGACTCACAGCTACTCTTTCTGTCAGCAGCAGCAGCCTCTTATAAATGCACTGAATTATGGAGGACTATGCAGATCACAGGCAGGTAAACTTGATCCATGCATATAGTAAAATTCCACAAATTTGGTCGCATGAGCATACGCTACCTAATGACACCCTCACGGGCCATCAGATTTTCGAGAGAATTTGTCGCTACGACATACTTGACCCTTCAGCAGACGACAGAACGATTTCTCCAATATGAGAAATAACACAGTGCTAAAAAAAGCCTTGGTAGAAAATGGCGTGTAGAAACATGTTCTACTACCTAGAATTGTTAAAAAACACCAGCAGCGCCTTTTTCAATGCGGATTGGTAATTCAAGTGGCACTTGAGCAAAATGAAATTTGTCTCTATCGTGTACTTTCCTTAGTAATAACCCTGTCACATTTCTTTTCTCTCGTTAGCTTTGCTAATAATCCTCAAGGATTCGCGCTTTGGCACTAATGGCTCACTATAAGGTACCCGTTGTGCTTGAGCATTCCTCGTTTAGAAAGCAACAGTTCTGATTTCCTGTTGGACTGTAATAATTATCAAAACCGACCTAGCTTATATTTAAAAGCACGTGATGCATAAATGCATCAAGTTCATCACTGGTCATATAGCAAGCTGTTCTTGTTTTCAGCGAGTAACGTCTGCCCCCTCATTCAGCAAAGTAAAAGTCGCCGCTCTGGTTTCCAAACTTTTCCTTATTTCTCCTGCCGCATAAAGACTAGGGGTTCGCTCTTGGCTAGGTCTCCAATAGTATACTGCTGACCTGTCGCCGCGCCAGCCATCCCTTTAAGCAATGCGTATCTCCGATTTCCGACCAGTCCACTCTGACCTCTCTCTGTTTATCGAACTTTTCTACGTGCTTTTCATTTATCCCCCAAAGAGGCAGCGGCAGCAGCAACCAACGCTCCTTTGCTCCGGCTTCCGTCGGAGTGGAACTCCCTAATTTCCTTGGATACGGGGCGCGGCGCTGCGAAGCCCGACAGAGACCAAGTGCGGCCACGGCTGCCGCTTCGGGCTCCTGCTTTCTTTCCTGGCCCCGCGCGTACACGGTATTGCTCTTTGTATGGTAATTAGAGTAATGGATTTGGCTGGTCGGCAAAGGCTGCGGGTTGAGTGTTAAATGCTGTTTTAAGGACGGCCACGCCGGCTGCGATGGCGGAGGCAAACAGGACCCAGAGGCTTCCCGAAAAGAAAGAAGAAAAAAACAGCGAAACGCGCTAAGAGGAAGGAAAAGGAAGGTGCCAGCATAAACAGCACGAAGAAACCGGCAAGCATAAGGGAGCCAGCATGGTCTGCAAAGGCGTGCGTCCAGCCAGCGCGTGGCTCGCGTCCGTTTCGGCCCAGATGGCTCGTTGCGAGTGTCGAATGGCATTAGGCGCGACGATGCTCTTCGTGTACGGCCAGCGTTGCTGTTGATGCTGCTGCTGCTGCCGCACTATGCTCTGCTTACGCTTGCTGTGGGCATCTCCTTCAGCAGCAGCGACGATGCGGCATCGAGCAGCGCTCTGCACTTTGCGGCGAACGACCCTGGCTCAGCTTTACAGCGCGCTTGTGAGTTTTTGCTGCTTGTAAGTACCTCTCGGCCACCCTGAATGGTGTCGCGCGCTTTTTTTTTCTTTTTCTTTCTTTGCAAACAGTTTGACCGTAGCCGCTGCGCGCTTCGTGAGGGAATTAATGTTGAGAGGCGGAGGATGATACTTTGTTTTCATTTAGGCGCGCATTCTAAATTATACGGAAGCCCTAATCTTCGGCTAATGTGCTAAAATTTGAACCTGGCTTTGACTGTGCGCTGAGCTTTTTTTTCTTTTTTTTTTCTGCGCTTGTTATAGCTAATCAAAAGTAAAAAATTCAAAGATATTTTATTTCTGCTTCACGTCGGATAAGAGAAGTAGGTTTTGCATATCTGTGCCTGCCCAAGAGTTGCGAAAGTCGCAAGCCGGACAACGCCCAGTTAACCTTCACGGGAATGCATTAATCTCTTTCTTTCTCTCTTTTTGATCTGCCCAGCCATTCAACCACAGGCTTCCGGCATATTAGTTTTCGCTCTCCACTACTGTGTTCAAGCTTATTTTTCAACTGAGTATAGCTCCCACGTGCCGCCGAATACACGGATGCAGGGACTTCAAACTTTAAAGACAAGGTCTGGACCTCTTTACGGACAAGGTCTGGAGTAGACTAGACCTCCAAACAGCACCTTTTACGGTGTATGCATAAATGTACATTTCCCTCGCCGGATATATGCCCTGTTCATAGGCGCATACAGGATGCTTCAGTGACGCCTGCCAAATGTGTTTGACGCGAAGACAATGCAAGCATCCCTCTCCGCCTCCCCTCTCCTTGAAAACTAGCCTCTGTTGAAGTGAATACACCAGCCTCCACCTTCACTCTAAAGGAGCGCCGCCCATCAGTCATCTCCCTATACCACATTCGAGATAGCTGCTGCCCACCTGCTCACTCACCGATCCTGGCGCTCTCCAGAACTATTCGTCGTGTATGTGAAGCATTGACTAACAGTAAAAGCGTTCAGTAGAAAGCAATGAAGGAAGTATTAGTGCAAATCAAACTCCTTTATTATACTGTCAAATCAAATGTATGATTGTTTCTTATTTTTTTTATTAATATGCATTTTGAAGGGCAAAGACAGCTCTTGTGGCATTGTCAAAAACACGATACTCGAGGTGACTACAAGCTGTTTATCTAAAATCTTCAGTTAACTTTCGACAATTATAATTGACATGGCGGTAATAAGGCTGGTAGGTGGTCGTTATAAACAGCCAAGTCGATATTTATAAATACATTTGGCGCCGGGGGCAACCATTTTTTTTTTTTTTTCATTAAAGCCAGCGTGTCTCAAAGGTGAGTGTGGATCTGACACTGATGCGAACTCTCGCTTTTTAATAAACGTTTTCACCGCCACCACTAGCAGCAGCCGTCACTCGACGATTCACGCAACACTCATTGCGTCACCGTGCCGAAAGGACAGGAAGTCTATAGCACCATGCAGGCACGATCAACTCATGCAGGGTGGGGACACTACATGTTATTATACGTGTGCACAACCCAGTGACATGAGCAGATAGATACCGCGCGCCCCCTCCAAAGCCACCCAGATTCTGTTTGAAGTGTTCGGATGCCCTACAACGGCTATCCTCAACGTCGAGTACATAGTATTCATAATTCCGAAAACTGTAATTGCTATAACTAACGGCCAGTTATCAATGTTTATTTAAAATCAGGTGCCTAACTTTATTAGTTGGTTAGTAGACAGTTACAGTTTAATTAACCAACTACTAGTTGGTTACCCCACCTGTTTTCCGACGTCCATCACTGCAAAGAGAGTTTGATAGTTGAAGAGAGACACTTCAAACAGGGTTTTCATACCTGAAGATAATTACTATTGGCGACCTTCGCTAGGGCGCCGGGTATGTGTTATTCTACTTATTAATGGTAAGGCCCTAATCTGGAGGTTCACACCCTGGCAAAACCGTCTAACGCTTGAATTATGTCCGCTCGTAAATCTTTCACACTACATAAAAAAAAAAAAAAAAAAAAAACGTCATCGTAGCTGATACGAACCGGGGACTACGGTTCAGCAGCCGAGCGTCTTACTACTGAGCCAGCACGGCTTTTCTTTTTATTTACTGTTATTTATTCCACTGAATATATGCTCTATTTTCACCACTGAGGCAGCAGCTTTAAGTAGGATTAAACTTCAGCCATTTTTTATGGTCTTTATGACATCCTTCGCAATGATAATATTGACCGCTACGGGCTTTTGGGAACTGAACAATCTAAAATAAAAATATTAATCAATAAAAATAATTAAGTGAATAAATCATTAATTAATTTGGTTTGACGTCTCAAAGCGACTCAGCCTATGATAGATGCCTAAAAATTTCAATTTGAAAAAAAAAATTCAATGTTTTTCAAACGTCATTAGGAGCACTAATTGTGATTGCCAGTCATTGTTACTCTCAGTTACGACTTTGCTTTACAGAATGGTCTGGCTCTTAAAACCTGTAAGTAAAACCCAATATACAAAATCTTCTGTTTGAAACAGTGCAGGATCAAAGATTACATCATTGTTCAAAGGCTGCAGCCCCGCGTCCTCGTATACCTAATTAGCTGCGCACACGCGGTAGAGCCGTCGCACGTGCCTGCATATCGACGCCCACTTAAGCTAATTAGCTTCGAAGCACTAAAAAAAAAAATCATGAACACACTCTCTCTCCACATGCCGCCAAATTTCCCAAAGTTACCAAGGGTGCATATATACGCAAAGGACAAGCTGATAAAGTCTGACTTGAAAAAGTTGTCAGACAAAAAGGTGTTCCAAAATCGATTCTTTCTGTGAAATGCTTCGAGTAAAGACTGTATATGTTTTGTTTCCTTCTAAGCGTAATAGCAGGGCCAGTGTCAACTGACGAGAATGCCCGCTATGTCTAAGAGAACCTAGGTTGGTATGTTTCCGCCCTCAAGAGCCGCCACCGCATCCCCGCTCCATGCCGCCCTCCAGAACAGGGACCTAACGCCAACCGTCAACGTTCGTAAGGCTTCATCAGTTCGAAAGTCAAGCAGCAACAGAATGAAAAACAAACAATGGCGAAATTGAATTCAAATACACGGTAGTGAATATATACCTACCCATCAGAGGCGCCATCAACCGCAAGGTACACCAGTCACAACTCCGCTTTTAGCAAAGGGGCTGCTCACCGCCACTCTCTGCCCAGCTCACCTTACCGAAACCTTTCAGAAACCTTCTGCCGCCGTTGTGAGACCTCGACTTAAATTAGAAGCGCTCCTTGGTTAAAACAGACATGTAATCACTGCGGCCAAATACAACTGCTGTCCCGCCTTTCTCGTATCAGATTTTACAATCTCCATGACATTCTTCTCCGTGAAAAAGCGTTTTGCCTCCTGCTATGTAGAGCTCTACATTAATGATTTAATAATAATTTTATTTTAATTCAATTCTAATTCCCAAGTGTCATTTCAGTACTCCGACTATCCGCATATACGAAACGTATAGCTTTTGTCGTGACCACCCTGCAGCAATGAACGCTCAAAGGACTACAGAAAAGTGTCATGTAACAACATTGCTCTTTAGGGCCTTTTTAAGGCGCTGGTACAGCCCTCCGGACCTTCAAAATCTAGCTGTTTCCTTCATTTATTACCTGTAATCAGCAGCTGCCAGCCGCCACTTGTGATACCGCGATCTCAGAGGAAGATCATTAAAGCAACCGCGAGGCTGGGCGGTTCTATATTTATCACCCCAGGCACCGTGATTTTAGTCGGTCCGATTAGAGCGCGGCGTAGCGGTTGACGAGCGAAACGAGACGGGCGACCTCGATGTCAAGCGCGCCTACCTATACACGAGGAAAGGGGGGAAGTGGGTTGACCGCGTAACCGCAACCTGATGACGACGCCGAGCATCGCAAAAGCGTAATTAATGTAGCGGCCCGTGCACCCACATTTACGTAGGCCCCTATATGCCATAGAGAGAGAGAGAGAGAGAGTGGATAGGGAGCGCCATGTAGCGGAGGCCGTCCAGACCGGCGGCGGCATCAAATTAGCGCGACGGGGTTTCTGCTCATTTGTTAATTGCCCGCTCCCGCGAAGGGCGCCAGGCATGGCGAGCGTGCCGGTGGCCCCTACGGAGCCACGCCTGTCCATCAGAGATGTGGGTCGTCGGACAATCAAGCCCTAATGCACGACCGGTGCCACCATCACCGCCACCGCTATACGCGCAACGAGCACGTCCCATTCGGATGGCGGTATAAGACGGCTTCATGTGCAACGCGCATGCTCTCGGTTGCAACTACTGGTGCTGCGTTTCCAGAGACAGCTTCAAGCGGACACGGGCACAGTTTTACGTGCGAAGAAAGGGTTCTAAACTCAGTTAGTGGTAACGCATGCTGCAAAGCAAATTTTTTGTTTGTTTTTGTTTTGCAAAAAAAAAACTATAATTTTTTCTATATATATATATATATATATATATATATATTAGGGAAACGTATATATTTTACCCGCCTGAACACCAGCGTACCACCAGACTTCCTGCCCTCGTCACCACGTACTGCTGTCGCCATTCGCATTGTAAAGGGCGCAATTCTCTCCAAGTAGCGGCGCCTTGCTTACAAAACTGCATGCTGCCAAACTACAATACGTTGCATTGGCGCGAGCGGACATCCCTTTTAGCGTCCTTGTGAGAAAACAGAAATATTTATCATAAATAGATCCGCAACTCTGTTACAATGGGGCGGAATGCAGTGGCGTAGCCTTTGGTATACGAAGAATATAATCATTAAGACTGGTTTGTTTGCCCAATTCCAGGTTCTCAGTCTCTGAATGAAAAATTTACTGTCCCAATTCAGGGACAGTAGGCAGAAACCTGTAGCGGCTATCATTTCGTGCTGATGAGCGGTGACGCGTTCGTAATTCAATGGGGCTACGTTTTGAAAGGTTGAACTCAGTAAAACTCACAGCGTGACGAAAGTTCCGAACAAGTCAATTTTATTAGCATATCTTATGAAGTGGTATTCCCAGCTTGCTCCAGTCAATGTCGGCATTCCTTTCAGCGATCTTGATTAATTAACTTGCATATCGCGTCCTTTATTAAGCAATATTTTCTTTTTTGATAAGTTATCGTCGACCTTGCGCTTCAGGTGCACGAATTATTTAACGTGAACCACCGCGATGTGTTTTGAAGATGATTAAACTGATTATCTGAAAAGGGTATGGATTCTGAGAACTGTTCCCTGTCCATGGCGAAAAACAAATGGACCGGAGGCTTTACAACAAGTTTTCAACGTGCATGGTAGGAGGCGGCTGCAGGCTCTCAGATACGACTCCACTTTTTCACTGCAGTCCTTTCGAATACGGTGAACGAAATTGAACCAAAGTGAAAGGGGGAAGCGGCTTTACAAACTACCCAACAATAAGCCACACGTTATCCATATTACGTGAATTGAAGCTCAAGTGTGCCGAACTGTTGTGATGGTGGCCATTGCACAAATGTCAGCTGTAATGAGAGTGGAACTTTTGTTCGTGTATTGCTTTGCTCTTCTCCCCCCTCAATTTGCTTCTGCAAGCGACAGAGGAATGGCTAGAATACCATGTGGATGTTGACGTGGTCCCGGCTATGACTTTAACAAACGCTTCACAGAAGTAGCGAGATATTTCGCGCGAATATATCGCTTATTTACATCTGCTATCAGCCCCTTGCTTCATCCCTACTGGTAGTTTTCATGAACTACAGTGGGTGCTCTCAAGCTATCCAGTATGGCGTTGATACTGAGGGCTGATTCAGTAGGCAGCCTAGGTAAAGTCACGCTTGTCTTAAAATGTTTCTATAAACTCAAGCCTGCATATCGATGGTCGCCATCTCGGGTGAGACAAACTGCTTCCTCGCGTATGGGAAGGATTAAGCAAGAGATAAGGAAGAGATCACTGAATGGCGTTTGAAATAAGCCGCCGAGAATCGAAGTGGTAGAGACTGCTCGGTGCGCGCTTTGGAGCCACCTGCCAATCGTGGCAGGCAGATTAAACAAATAGAATGGCAGCTATATGCCAGCCATAACTGATAGCCCAGTTAATTTAAATTAAATTGATTACAATATTTGATGAAGTAAATAAATTCTTATGGTTGACAGTGTAGATTTCACGGTATTGTAAAGCAGGGTCTTACGCATCGCCACCGCGTGTGTGTGTGTGTGTGTGTGTGTGTGTGTGTGTGTGTGTGTGTGTGTGTGTGTGTGTGTGTGTGTGTGTGTGTGTGTGTGTGTGTGTGTGTGTGTGTGTGTGTGTGTGTGTGTGTGTGTGTGTGTGTGTGTGTGTGTGTGTGTGTGTGTGTGTGTGTGTGTGTGTGTGTGTGTGTGTGTGCGTGCGTGCGTGCGTGCGTGCGTGCGTGCGTGCGTGCGTGCGTGCGTGCGTGTGTGTGTGTGTGTGTGTGTGTGTGTGTGTGTGTGTGTGTGTGTGTGTGTGTGTGTGTGTGTGTGTGTGTGTGTGTGTGTGTGTGTGTGTGTGTGTGTGTGCGCGCGCGTGTGCGTGTGTAAACGAGGTGGTGAGTAGCGTTTAGTTCCCTCCTTCTGATGCATACTTAGTCGTGGGGAAATATGAGCGCGCAGAAGAGAAACGTGATCACGCCACCTACACGCAGCTCGAAACGAGGTCGACGACGCGTATTGACTACTCCGACTGCTGTGACGACCTCACGTAACTCATGGATAGACCTCGCCTTTCATAAACCGGTGTTGCTGCGGTACCTGAAAACCTATCCCGCTTTTCAGATCATAGACCTGCGTTATAAAATTAAGAACTGAGAAAATGATTTCAACTAAAGGATAATCATGCGTAGGAAACTGTAGAGAATTAAGTGTTTAAGTGCCATATATTTAGAACCATCTCGAACTCGGTACCTCGGTATGCAGCAAAGAAAAAAGTAATTCTAGAACTATACGCTCAAATTT
This sequence comes from Amblyomma maculatum, assembly GCF_055883805.1. NCBI lineage: Eukaryota > Metazoa > Arthropoda > Arachnida > Ixodida > Ixodidae > Amblyomma > Amblyomma maculatum. The sequence goes on along the minus strand of NC_139347.1, from coordinate 34,394,302 downwards.
CGCATTACAGAGCCGTGAGTCGTCTGGCATTTATCCTTGTCGAAAGCCGTTCACTGAAAATTTATAAAATTCCCTAAAATTACACCTCCATACCTTCTGAGCCTATATTATTTTTCAATGTTATCGTGCAGGCATGGTTTTGCGCCCCCAGTGAACAAAGCCATGCTTGCCCACACTGTGAAAACTAAATGTTTTCCTTCACAGCGCCAACGCGCGAGACAACGTCCGTACTCGAACCAGCCTGAATTAAACAAAAGAAGCGATTGCGAAATTTATATAACCTATACCGCCCTGTCCTTCCCGATCTTCATCTCCGCATTTCGCAGGTCCCCATCTGAGGACGCCGAGAGCGCCATCCGCCGCGTGAGGCTACGCCGCGAGGAAATGTGAGCCGAGCTCTCCAGGCATTTCAGTTGTGCAACATGCTGAGATAAAAGTGAATTGTGCAATATGGTGAGGTAAAAAATTCCGAAGGGATGTTTTCATGTATTATCAGGGACAAAAGTATATCTGGACCACACGTTTGGCAGCTTTAGACTAGAAGCACGATGTAAACGAATTATCAGCTTATTTTTCTACCACACGTGAAAGAACTAAAGTAAAACTTTCACATCAAGAAGCATAATGCAAGGCTACTGGCCAATACGAAAATTATGCGTTCTGGTTTCAGTTTGCGTGGTCCACAGACGTACGTCCCTGATTGTACATGCAATCTGAGCCCACATGCACTTTTCCTCATAACCGCCTTTCAACTAGCGCTCACTCATTTGCCAGTTATAAATCAGGCGCTTTCATGACACCTGCCGGCGTCGCTTCTGTGTTTTGACGCCCTCGCCTTGAGCGGCTCGTAAGGTATGTGGGCGGGTATCTCTTGTGCACAAACATTTTTTTGCCGGGCATAATATTCAAATTCGTTAAGCTCCGCCTTAAAGGGCGTTATGCGACCGCGTTAATAGCTCCCTTCTGCGGCTCCCCTTTTGCAATTTATATTGTTGTTCATGCACTTTGCTACTCGATAAATCACTACTCTCTTGATTCGTGCTCCCGTTATAACGCACGCCTTCTCAAACGCACGTAACATACAGTCGCAAGCTGCCGCATTGTACCCGACTTGATATAAAGCGCGGCTTTAACTAAGTCGTCCGAACGCTCTGCATGACCTAGGCGTTGCATGTATGACTCGCGATCCAAGTATCTCGGGTTCGATTCCCCTGTCACCTTGCCATCTGATAGCTGTCGCTTTGGCAGCTTGACAATTAGAACAGCAATTTATGTCACCTCCATGCCTGCCGTCCATGTAACCATACCAAATACCACATGTTACAGGCATGCTGGTGATTTATCGCTCACGACGCTCACCGCCACCGTCTACCCTTTTTCTCAGCTTTCCACTATACACTTACTCCTTCTCCTCTTCCTTGCGATGCCTCCAATACGGTGCTCAACCGTGAAATCATATCTCGGGTACGCTTAAGCTTCTCATTTAAGTGCAGGATGCGATATAGATCAAATGCGTTGGTACCCCACGATCCGGATATTACAGTACAGGTTGCAAGGAAGCCGAAAAGAACCTTGCGCTCTAGGTTTTCCAGCGATAGTTATACCGACATCGATACCGCTCGAGCCTTGAATGGGCTCCTATATATGAGCTGCACTCTGAAAAGCTTTAGGGGCACAACTTCATCTTGTCACTATGACCTGATAATGTAAAGGTTCCTCTATAGTCGCATGGGTATCCCCTAGCACCGCCTAATACATCAACATTTATTATTTATTTGTTTGATAATACTGCTATCCCCCTTATATGCTGGTTGCCTTAGCATGCTGCTTTTGGAACAGTTGAGCTAACGTGACATGGTGGCGTAGGGGTTCAGGAGTTTGGATACCACCACTTGACCGACCGTTCCTACCGCGGCAGCCTTGGTATCCCTCTGTCGGAAAGAATTGCCCTGTGGCGTCTGTAAAGTAGGCGTTATAGGTGACGTAGGCGCCGTCAGCGTCGATCTTTTGAATGCTCGCAGCCTAGAAAAATCCTCACCGTGCCACTGGAAGGCTTGTAAGGTGAAAGAGTTAGTACCCTCATGTCGGAAGTCTCGAGCATACCTCTGGTAGGTTGTAGTTTGTAGGCGATATTGATTACATTTATTACCCCCTCCTGCTTTCCCGAACCCCAACATGGGTCCACCGATATTTGGCGCTAGTAGGATACCTCAAGCAGGTTAGTAAAAAGTTAAAGTTTGCTGCAGAGGATTGACTGAACTCTTCTGCTCTAACTCTAGTGCGCTGATTTTTCACTTTCTTTTTTTTTCATTTAAGCAAGAGAATGGTCTAACTTCACAAGGACAGTCATTACTTGTGCAGCTGGGGTGCGGTTGCCATACCTTGGATGTAACATCCTCCATCATCGGCGATGATCGCTAATACTGGGTGGCTGCTACTTCTCACTTCAGCAAAACAATGAGGTCATTATCAGCAGACTAGTTCTCTGCTTGTTTCGGCGATTGTTTGCCAATCACCCTAAGATGTCCTTCACTCGTCTACTTCCTTAAACATTGTCCTGTCTACAAAAGCCTTAACTGTGCTCGCACTCTATACAGAACACCGGCATTTATATTTCTCGTTTTCTTCTGTTTCACCTGTCCTCGTCAAGCGAAATTGTTTCCATGAAATGTAGGTCAATAGTGAATACACCTTAATTAGCGTGCTTGACGCAAACGAGCCACTTCTTAGTTAAGTATGCTTCAGTAGCTTCGAGCCAGCTGAATGTCATAATGCAAAACGTGTCAGAGGATAATTACGTATGATAGCAGAACCATTGCTCCGCTACAGGCCTGCTTACAATGGCCGAAATTTTTAACGAGTGTATATGCACGTTTTTCATTATCTACAACAAGAAAAACTTCCCATACTAATTCTAAATCTACCAGTGCGACCCTTTAGTACTTTCTATGTGCGCCCGTCACATGTACAACAGATCCACTAACCAACAACTTGACATAGAGTTAATCCCTCGAGAAACGCTTACTTTTTTGTGAAACAAATTCTCAAATATACAATGAAATTGCATGCTTGCTCTATGCGCACGCTATCCAATCTTTCGCGTTTGCAGAGAACTATAATTAAACTAATTAACAAGCGTAAGCTGCGCGTTCAGGCAGGAAGGCGTGTTCCTGCTTCATTATTTCCATCTTCTTCTTCTTCTTCTTCTTCCCTCTCCCTTTTTTAATCAGTGTCGAAACTCAGTGGCTGTCGCGACCCACGGCTTCACCCTCGTACTTCCCTATCCTCAGAGGGGGATGTATTAAAACCACCACCTCCTCACCCACGTTGCTTCTCTCCGGTACCTGTTTGGCCGCTTGCAGGCAACAGTACAGCCGAAGCCGCAGTGCGGAAAGGGTGCACGTGTTCACGTCGCCGTAACTGCAGCGTGACAGCCCTCGAACTTTGGCTGCGCCCAGGGGAGGACTAGGATGAACAGTTACCGTAGGGAGAGGGAAAAGTGGTGCCATAGAAGAGGGGGGCGAGGTACAAGAAGGGGGCGGTACGCTGCCCTCTCAGTCCGGCGGCCGCCCGTGCGCACTAATTATGTGTTCGGCATTCATTAATGCGGGAACCGAGCGCGGCCCTTCTTTATCTCTCTAATGACACGTCCAAGTGCCGCACGCGCCGCGAACAACGTCGACGCAGCTTGCTTCATGGTCGCGATGCGCATGTGCGCTCGCTCGAGCGCACACGGAGAAGACGCACAGTTTTGCTTGTAATTTCAGATACCCGTCGGGAGATGGCGCCGACTGCAACAAGCCGTGCACAGAACACACCCCTAAGAAATATGCTGCGAGAATGAAAATCAGTGCATGCTTTCGCTGCTTCTCCAGGGAAACGTCGGTGAAGCGGAATGGCGATGCACCAATGCAAGAACGGCAGGAAAAAAGAACAGCAAGGAATTACGAAGAAACTCGCCTGGTTCCAATATGACTGCGAGATAAGCTATAGCTACTTAGTTAGCCCTTTCATCACGCAGACAGCCTTTGTTTCCACCCGGTCGATTTGAAGAGGTTAGTTCTAGTCCATTACGGCCTGGCATACATCGAGTACGAACCGAGTAGTTCGCTTGACACCACTTTGTTCACAATTGCGCAGTAGATCTGAATAACGTAGCGAACTACGTGCGCCTTCATTAGCTGCTAGCACGGAATATGTTAACGACACAGGAACCCCTGATTACCTTTGTTGATTCTCCATAAACAATCGGAACTGTTGATTGTTCGCAGCGACGCACACCACGGAACGCTGCTCCCGTCTCATCGGTACAATAAACCTGCCAAAGGTGGAGGAAAATTCGTTTAGGTTCCCTACTTTCTTGTCTAAGAACACTTATTACTACTATAAGTGCTTACTGAACCAGCAAAGAAGGCTGGGAAGTAGCAGTCACAGAAGGGTTAAACTCTTATCAAAACATTACGCAGGCAGCAAGAGAGAAGGGAGAAAGTGACTAATTAATGAAAGGAAAGGATTAGAGAACGTGCAGCGAGAATTAAGGAAGGAAAGGTGGACTTCAAGTCTAAGATAAATCTTCGTAGCACTGGCCACAAGCAAAAGCCAAAATGCTTCCCGAAATATTGAACGCTGACGTTAGAAGAGACATCGTTTAAATTCTTCGAAACCACTTTTCTCTGCACTTTTGGATGCGATTGGCAGCTGCATCAAAAATATTACCGCGAGCCCAGACCATCAAGTCTAAGCACTTTCGTTTGAAGCCAAATTAAGGTCAGATAACTGATCAATGTTTTGCAAAAAAGTTGTAAAAAATTCAATACGTCACAGTACTGCCAATGATCTTTTGCGCGCTCAAACTTTTACGCATGCGACTGAATTCACAGTTCGTGAACATTTCGCTGGCATTAAATTTCATTTTCCTCTTTCACAAAAGACATATTTTCACGTTGCTGTACTGTATGCGTACAACTGGCGATGTAGCAAGGACATAATGTAAAAGCTATGAACGAACCTGATGAAGTCCGTTCAAGACGCATGACTCCCTCAAATGCGGAGAGGAGATTCTGCCAAACAGCTACGCCACTCCTGCTATTGCGAAATAATCCACTTAGTCAGCTGGAAATCCGCTCCGGGTTTGTCACTTGTATCAAACACATATAAAGCAGCAATAACGTGCTCGCTTAAAAGAGTTTTGTTTTTGGAATGAATTATGATATGAAACCAGCCCAAAATATTGGTTGGCTCAATAGGCTGTTTACCAGAAACAACGAAAGCAGAAAGTCGTTTACAGTAGTACAACTAGCTGCAACTACAATCAGCCACAGAAAGAATACACTGCAGATTACTTTTAAAAAAGGAATTGAATTACATTACTAATCACTTCATTGAACATAGCATGAATGTGGGGAAATGAAATTTCAAGCTACTGCTCTCGAGTGGTAATAAAATTACATGGTAATTACTTGCGAAGAGCAATGCAAATACTCTTAAATTACGTCATGGTTTTCACGCATAAAAAGAGTAAACGGAGCAAACGAACTTGGAGTGTCCCTCAAAACACAGTACGTACAGTTATTCTTTATTCCCGCCGAATTCCTTCCTATGACAACCATTTAATCCGTCTTCTTTTGAGCATCGTTGTAGAGATAGGACAATGACAACAAAACACTTCACTTTCACAGCGCTCATGACGCAAACAAGAGGCGAACCCAGTGCCCTGCTATCCGGAGCTGTCTCCACTATTTTTGAAACCTCCGAAGCTGGTTATTTATTGCTTCTGTGGTTCCTGGAATCGACCTCGGCAACTTCCGCTCAGTAATCTTAGCACTATAATAATTTCATCAAGTTATCCTCCTCCTATCGTGTCTAAGAATGTAACTAACTAGGCACCACTGTCCCATTAGCCGACGCAACTTATGGAGGGCCATTGCACGCTCCTGAGTCCTGACTTTAGCTGCGAACTCGATCCTTCGTGCGCATCTGCCTCTTCGGCTGCCCCTCGAAGTTTGCATCTTGCTGCTTGAGGGATGGTCGCTATACTGCAGAAGGGAAACCCGCCGTGCCCAGTACATCGAGCTCCGGCGATCTTTCCGGAGTCTTCCACTACGGTGTCTCATAGCCTACATCGCTTTAGGACGTTAAGACCTCAAAACAAAGAACCAAACCATGTTTTACTCCAATCAGTCTCTACCTGCCAATTCTCTACGCTGACCCAGCCCCGCCCCGCTTCGCTTCCGATTACGACGTGGCCTACCGGGTGTAAACAATATTTCCCATGCTAACAGCAGTAGTGTATTTTAGTAAACGCAATTTTGAAACGAATTAATTGCTTCTGACATGTGCTGCTGGTTGTGATGCGAAATTAATTAATTTACTACATTACTAAATTACTAGAAATTAAAAATAATTTATCATATTACAGATTAACAGAAAAAGCAAATAAATTGCATTAATATCAGTACAGTGACTAAATTACTGCCACATATCTGACAGGAAAGGTGGAAAAAGTTGCTCCCTTCTCCGCATCGCCAAACGGTTTGTAATTTTATTGCATTTGTAGGGCTTGGAGAACCGCCCTTAAAAGGAAACAAATTACTGAAGTTAACGCGCAGTAGGCGAGTATTTTGAGCACATCAAATGAAGTGTATGGAGGGCGCTCCTTTATAATTCAGCTTAAGCAGTTGATGCAACCTTGCGTTTTTCTGTCTGTGCTGCTACTTTCTGTAGGAGACCTCATAGAAAATAACCAATCCTCTTCAAGATATCTATAGTTTTCCTTATTCGAGTAGATCTCCCTTTTTCTTTCAGGCCTTCATGAAAAACATTTTACTCTATCGCAAAAAAAGTCGAACATATCGGACATAAAAGACGCAACCAAATAGCTCTTCGCATGCCGACAGACATTGTCCGAAGTGATGGGGCGATGAGGTTCGGACTCGACGACGCCGTGCACCGCTCGCTCGTGCTTGCAGCGTCGCCAGAGGCGAGTAAATAAGCGGCGGCACGGCAGTCGGCGGCGGGCGCAAAGCCACAAGGAAGCAGCAGCAGCCCAAGCGCCTCTTCGTCGAGGCCCAGGCGCCGCGGCAACGGCAGCACTCCTCTGATTACCCGCGCCAGCCTCTCTCTGGCCTCATGCGAGGATAATCACAAACTTATTTCCATAACAAGCGCCCGAGCGCGGGCGCGTGCGTGCGCGTTCTGCGCTTCCCCGCATCTGCACTCGGATGCCTCGGCGCCTCTCATTATTTTCGGGCCGCATTGCGCCCCCCCCCCCCCCCCCCCCCCCACCTCTTCTGCTTCTTGTTCCACCGGCTCCCTCCCACCCCCGTACGATGAGAGCCGTTTTATTATTGTTATCATTCGCCATTGTGATTAGGTTCTCGCTCTGTCGTCCGCCGCGGAGGCGCCGTGGTGCCGGGTTATTTGCACGTCCCGCTCGTAAATATGAAAGATGGCCGTACCGCCACCTCGGCTCCGCTCGAATCCTTTCCCGCGCGCGCGCTCGCAGGCCGGGTCCGGCGTGCGTGCTCCTCAGCGGTAGCACGCGAACGCCAGTTCTCTCCCCGCTAGCACGGTGGGCTTTTCCATGCATACTACGGTTAGGACGTGCGTGTCACGCTACTAAAGCGGTTCCTGTTTGGCTACCACCTTGAAGCTAACCTGGCACAGTGTTGATATAGTACTACTTCCCTGTGCTCCTATTTTCCCTGTCTGTCTGTCTGTCTGTCTGTCTGTCTGTCTGTCTGTCTGTCTGTCTGTCTGTCTGTCTGTCTGTCTGTCTGTCTGTCTGTCTGTCTGTCTGTCTGTCTGTCTGTCTGTCTGTCTGTCTGTCTGTCTGTCTGTCTGTCTGTCTGTCTGTCTGTCTGTCTGTCTGTCTGTCTGTCTGTCTGTCTGTCTGTCTGTCTGTCCGTCCGTCCGTCCGTCCGTCCGTCCGTCCGTCCGTCCGTCCGTCCGTCCGTCCGTCCGTCCGTCCGTCCGTCCGTCCGTCCGTCCGTCCGTCCGTCCGTCCGTCCGTCCGTCCGTCCGTCCGTCCGTCCGTCCGTCCGTCCGTCCGTCCGTCCGTCCGTCCGTCCGTCCGTCCGTCCGTCCGTCCGTCCGTCCGTCCGTCCGTCCGTCCGTCCGTCCGTCCGTCCGTCCGTCCGTCCGTCCGTCCGTCCGTCCGTCTGTCCGTTCGTTCGTCCGTCCGTCTGTCCGTTCGTTCGTCCGTCCGTCCGTCCGTCCGTCCGTCCGTCCGTCCGTCGGTCGGTCGGTCGGTCGGTCGGTCGGTCGGTCGGTCGGTCGGTCGGTCGGTCGGTCGGTCGGTCGGTCGGTCGGTCGGTCGGTCGGTCGGTCGGTCGGTAGTTCTACCTCTCCTCCCGTCCTTCTCTTTATAGTCTCTCTGTCCTTTAAATTTTATTACTAGCGCCATAATAATTGCCCAGTTGAGAATTGTAGGTCGTGCTAACTATAGAATGAAATCAGCCATCCAGCTGTGCTCCCTTGGAATGAAACCGCACTCTGTTCCATTTCACGAGTAGGTGTGGTGAGAGATAGTCATTCAGAGCAGGGCACGCCGCTGGAAAAAGTGGATTCCGTTTCACGTTGAGGAGACACAAGATGCTACTTTGATTGGGGCACGAAATGTCGATTGTTTCTCCCCGAAGCGTGGTTATGTAGTGAAAATAGCCAGCCACAAAGGGGAATGTGCATGTACGCATGAGTTCCCATAGCCGCCGCTACTTTTAGGTGTAACGTAATATCGAATAATTAACTACACTATCTAGAAAAATTCTAACTTTCAGACGGGATTCAAGTGTCACAGTAAGTCAAAATGTGGCCCTATGTAGTTAAGTAGTTGGAGGCCTACAAGCAGAGATCTTGCCTGTGCCCCTATATTTTCACGGGACGCCCTGATGCAGTGGACGCAGGGGCTATGACAAGAAACGTTAAGCATACAACTCCGCAGTTATTCCTTTCGCTGTTGTGGATCACCACCCACTCAGTGCTTACCATTGCGATCCTTCAATTAATTCCCATGTGCAAAGTACAGACTTCAACAAATTAGTAGTATGTGGTTATTTTATTATATATCCAAAAGGAAGGAAAAGATGTTTGCCAGCACCGGTGCTATCTGATATCTAAAGCACCGGATCTGGGGCGGTGGAAATAATGGGATAGTGAGGAATCCGTAGAGGAAATCAAATAGATGAGCGACAGGGAGAAAGGACAGGGTCAACAAATGTGCATATTTATTATCTTGAAGCAACGCGTAAGTCCCAAGTAAGATAGACATTGCCGTGTTAGAGATGTTCCTCCGGGCTGAAATCGCTGGCAAAAAACTAGTGGGCAAGATTATTCATGAGAAATGATTCAAAAGAACTCATTGAGAAGGAACGCAAATGTCGGCTCCCGCCTGTAGCGAATGAGAAAAGTTGATGACGAGGCATATATAAAGTGTATTTGTTGCAAAGCATACAACAAATCCTGCTCTTCCACATGAGAAGAAAATCGATTCGTCTAACACAACTGCTATATTATTGCGAAAGCAATACTATGACAGCCAAAGCGAGACCTCGAGTGGCCGCAGCTACGCCATGATGAGGCGTGAAGAGGCGTAGCTACGGTCTCCTCGTAAAACATTCGGCCTGCCATGACATTTGAATTCACGTTACCCCTATGCTACGAGCAGGTGCTGCCAACTTGGGTCACTCCATTCATATGGGAGGGTGATATCAGAATCAGCCTGCCAGAACCGTTTGCATTCTCGTTACCCCTACGACACGCTGGCACGTCCATACAGCTTGGTTGAAGCGTGACTTTATATGTGGGCTGGTAGCTTACGCTCTCGCGTCATACCCTTAAAGGATGAGCTTAAGTGTCCCCAATAATATAGAACCTTGCACTCATAGGGCATGTATAGCAGGCAAAAGAAGCTTCCGCCGTTGATTTCGCAACTAGGATTAACCAGAGCTAAACCACAACTAATTGTTCTCATTTCCCACCTGTCTATCCTGTCCACAAGGAAGTGCCTGTGTCATCCTCGTTTATCGTGTGCTGACGCTACTGTCGTTTGCATCAGCACACGATAAACTGTGTTTCAAAGTCTATGAGGCCACTCTTGATCTTGAAAGAAAAAAAGAAAAGACGAGCGGTTTCTTTACTCACACCAACAATGCTATTTCTCAAAGTTACCTTCTCGATCTTGTGTAGATCGATCTTGTGTGAAGATAAATAAACAGATCCCTAATGAATCTGTCTCGGTTCAAAACTTGGAAAGCCGACGAATGCGTTACTCTGAGAAGCACTGAAAGCTGACCCCGTCTCACTGAAGAGATGTGGCCGTGGATGATTGCCATTTGAGAATCGAGATGGCAGAACATCCAGCCCATTTCTTGCGGAAGTGAAAAACATTTCACAAGAAAGTGGCAGCAAGTTAATAACTTAGAACAAACATAAAACAAACCCAGTGAAAGGCGCCCATGAAAGAACAAAGATGAAATGCGAGACTGTTACGCTCAAGGCATGCAGTACCCGACTGAGAAAAAAAAGATGGAAATATTTCAGCAAAATACATTCAGAAATAGCGAATTGGTGATATATTTTTTATTGATAAGGGCATGTTTTCGCTACTGTGTAAGCATTGCTAAGCGAGGCATGTACGCACCCAGGAAGCACGCCTGCTATCTGGCTTTCTCCTGTTCCTGTCCGTAATGTGATGGCACAGGAACATAGGAATACTTGCTAAGTACGTGCTCAACACAGACTTGCATCAACGACGGCATCAGGGAGGCTACCGAGTCTTAGAAATTTCTGCCGTGTCGCAGGAGAGGCAGCTCTACTCGGCCTGAAACCACATGTCCATCACACATAATATAGCTCGCCTATATGCATGAGCGTGGTCTGGCAGCACTCCTCTAGTACCGCGTTCCCTCCGTCAGACCATGTCTTCTATGAAAGAAACACTAGTGCAAACCTAACTTTCACCTCAGTTCCTTGCCCATACTAGACTGTGTGTGTAGAAACTTGTTGCGCAACTCTCCTGGCGCGGGGGCTCATCGGTTACAGCATTCAGCAGCTAAACCGGAAGACAAGCATCAAATCTGTATCCGGAAGCTGCGCTGTTTCTTGCGCAGCAATGCCTTCCTTTCGGAAGGCATTGCTGTTTCTTCGGCATGTTTATTTCGTCTTTTTTTTTTTATAAATCATAAACTCATTCACTAGTTGTTTCTCTCTAAATACAAGAAGCACTTTTGCTCTGCAACGTCTGTGTACTTTAATGTACACGGAAAGGTAGTCGTAAGTATTCCGGCGTCCTCCACAAGCCAGCCTCAATCACTCTATCTTTCATCTTTCTTATAGTCTTCTTGTAGTTTCTTTTCCACGGGTTTGTTACTGTATTCACCTAGAAGTGATGTAGCACCTACCCCTTTTCGTTTTTCGAATATTAGAAGACAGGGGGCGGGGAGGGGGGGGGGGGGGGACAAGCCCTGCCTTGGGGGGACAAGCGCTGCCTTTAAAGGTATGACGCGAAAGATGGCTTTAGTCGGTGGCTCCCCTTGCAGTTCCTCGAGCACGTACATGTAGTTTTCGGCTCGCTTAATTACTAATCCCCTCATTTGTACTTCTGATATTTTCACACATGATCATTAGAATACAGTCGTACGCTACCGCATTATCGAATGCCACCGGTACTATGCCTGAATCCCCAATTTAGCCAATCCGTAAGAACGTGCCTTAGTGGACTTGGAACAGCGTGCCGTACTCCCAAATCCAAGGATCTTGGTGGGATTTGTTTAAATCTGACCCCTGAGTCTCAAAGCAGAAGCCCTTTTTCTAAGCTCCTGCCAAATTATGTGTCCGCATGATGTCGCACAGGCCGCCGATCAACCTCTGCGTGGTTATGACACGTGCCAACCCTGCCTGGCTCATATTCATGATTTCTTCTTCGCTACGTCAACAACGCCTTATTTTCTGCTGAATGGAGTATTTACCCCATCGCGTTAAAACGTTCATTTTACATGCTTGGCCTGTGCGCACACATCGGTCGGCAGACCGGGTGAAAATAGCGGCGCATCTTTGGTGGTGGAAGGGGAGCGAGCACCCAACAGGGTGATGCGAATTCTTTAAGACCTTCGCGTGCGTCCCTATTGGGTGACCTGCAAGAAACAGCAGCACTCTAATTTCATTTTGTAAATTATGTAATGGACCGTTGTTCACGCCCCGCATAACTGCACAAAGCTGTGCGCCATCAACTACCGAAAGGACTCTTCACTGCTCAGCTTGCCAGTGTACGGTAAAGCCAGCTTTGCAGAGTATATTTAGAGGGAAAAGTAAACCTGGAGTATTATTTTGGTGTCGATTAAGCAAGGGGCTCAGGGAACAATTTTGTCCTTCGATAAAATACCGACCCCGTCTCACCTGCTAACTACAATACTGTAAAACCAAACAAAAAGCGCTGCACAAGTATGTCGACGATTTGCGCGGCAGCGCAGACCTTGCAAGCGAAACCTTGCTTTACAATCAAACGACTCGGGATTTCTGAGTGAGTGAGTGAGTGAGTGAGTGAGTGAGTGAGTGAGTGAGTGAGTGAGTGAGTGAGTGAGTGAGTGAGTGAGTGAGTGAGTGAGTGAGTGAGTGAGTGAGTGAGTGAGTGAGTGAGTGAGTGAGTGAGTGAGTGAGTGAGTGAGTGAGTGAGTGAGTGAGTGAGTGAGTGAGTGAGTGAGTGAGTGAGTGGGGCGAGCGATCGCGCGATTACGCGATGCGACACAGGGTACAATAAAGGGAAATAAAAGCGCAAAAGCAGAATGTTCTACGTGTCGCGCTGCTACGACACGTAGAACCAGAAACTGGAAGTCATGAATTGTGGATAACATGAAAAAAAAAAGCGAAATACAAATACATGTCACGGTCTTGGCACGAAGGAGGTTATTGGTCTAAAGCATGCAGTCGAAAATTTCTCACGTGACTATTTGTCACTGACCGCGTAGAGAACAGTGTGGAATAATATCCGCCTGGAACCATCTTCATGTGTGGTGTTTCTCTTCCCAGTTTGTTCCAATTGCATGCATAGTGGAATTTTACTGGCTCGCGCTCTAATTGCCAGCTTCGACGCCGCAGAACGAGTTTGTGCCTTGTTATCAGCAGCTGCGAGTCCCCATTATATTTATGTAAACAGCCTGCCTCGCTCGAAAATATCCTATCCTTAATTGCGCCTTTGGTCGGGGTGAATAATAGGAGGGATTGTGGTGCGGGTGCGTATTTTGTTATCATGCTTAAGGTGCGCAATTGGCACGTTCGTGTCTACAGGCATGCGCTAATTTAGGGTTTGATCCGGTTCATTTTCCTCTTCTTTTTTTTTTTTTTTTTCGAGAACTTATCTTCCGTAATACAATATCTCATGATTATTCGCAAGCCTAACGCAACGAACCACCCATTCAGCTGTAAGTAACCCGGAAATTGGACGCCTCTTTTCATACTGTCTTCCATCCGAAAGATTGGAACGCGGGCGATCTACGCCTAGTAATTAGGGATTGTTTGTCTCCAGGGCGCCAGTCAAACAGGTAATTTTGCGAATGAGGCTTCTTATGCTTCTGTGCTTTGGCACAACTGCGTATACAGTGGTTATTGTAACCAAAGATATACTGCTTCGTCTGCCCTCTTTGTTTTCCAGAAAATGAGCAAAAATATTTACAAACTTTTCAACATCATTTGTATACACCTTTTCAAAATTGGCCAAAGGGCGCTGCCATGTTAGAAACTGGGCTGTGCTCATAACACGGGGAAACGCTGAGGATTCTTCTTCCCTCACGCATGCTTCACAGCCCAGTCAAACCGGTTTCTCCCAGGGTCGTGAAAAGGTCTATATGCGGGGAAGAAGCGCTAATGAACAAAAATATCTGTTTTGCTGAAATTCAGGAGCTAATAATATGCACAAAGAACAAACTGCTAACTGAATGGCGATTTCTGTTGAGCTCATATAAGCCACCGCATTTGAATTAAATTCAACTGACACAACATATTACATAATGGTACTAAAACCTAAATAAGTAATTTTGGTTGAATATAAAGAACCTGTGTCATGTATTCCGGTCTTCTAAAACATCGCGCACGCACTCCCCGATATTGCTTTTAAGTTTCCTAGTAACAAAGAATGACTCTTGCTGTATCGTGTAAATAATGTTTTGTTGCTACAACCAGAAAACTGTTAAAGTAAAAACCACCTGCCGGTACTCTAGAAGCAGCAAGTAACAGAAAAGTCGCGTATGCGGCATTAGAGCACAGCATAACATAACGAACCTGCACCTTTACATGCGTCCAATATCAGTGCTCATACTCATAAAAACTAATTTGAGTTTAATTCAAATATTGTGAACTTTATTATCAGATGCCAGCTGAAACTTAATTTGGGGTTTGTACGAAACGCGTTTTCAACCCCAGGAGGGCGAAATTTACAATCTTCGTTCTCTCTGCAAACCTATCTCCGTATTACGAGATTGCGTACAGTCTCATCAGGGGAGGTCCTGGACACGCTGGGTTGTGCTATAGACGGGTATAAATCATAAACCAAAATATTAAACCATTTTCGGCACCTATGACAAGAGCCAAGCGCTTCTGTCCGCTGAAATCTATACAGCGAATTGAACTGCCTCTCAGTCATACGTGCACATGCGGGCACATCGATGCAATCGCCGCTCACCTATGCCTGGTTGTGAGGCACCTTTCTTATATTCATTGTGGCTAGTAGCACAGTGCGTGTCCTACACATGCTGCTCCCTTTGCCTGCAAAAGCCCGGCATCGAAGTGCTTAATAGCTTTATAAACTGCCGCCCTCAATTTTTTTCCCTGTTTTTCAGCGTCATATTTTGCATCCAGCTAAAAATCAAAACCTGGTTTGAAGAATAACTGCCTTCTAGGCACATCCACTCGAGCTGTACGCATACGCATAGAAGCATAAATTTGAAGGCAACGATGTCCCTTGAATCAGCGTCTGATTCACAGAAGTGACACAAGAACAGGAAAAAATAAATAACCGAGCCCATAACGGCGATAAAAAAAAATCTCGCTTAAGCAAATAGCGTATTCCTTCCATTTCAGTGGAATACCTTTTCCACTTTTTGTTGTTGAAAAGAAAATTTCCTGTAACTAGTGATAATTTATGTGCTTCTATAGCGACTGCATTTCAGGGTGCTTCAACAGTAGACGAGATAATCACAGCGCATCTCCATTGTGTTATCTTTTTAATGAACCTCTCACATTCCTGTTCTTGAAGCTTTGAAACGCCAGTTATGTTATCAACACCTCTCACGCGGTGGCCGTCGCTGCATCAGGACGTCCTCCGCGGGCTAGGGTCCAACGACCATCCACCCTTACAAAACTTTCACGAACATCAAACCGGTAGTTTACTGGTTGCTTTTAAGTTGAGGTCAAATGAAGAAAGGTCTCAGCCAGCTCACAATGACTACAGACGAAGGCCATTTTCTAGAAGCCACCTCGATCACCAACGTTCACCAAGCGTCCAGCGCCACCCAGTGAGCAGCGGTGAGACTACTGTGGGAACCGCGGCGCAGCTGGGGTAGCAGGCCGGGCAGCCTTGCGCGAAACCGCAGGCATTGCAAGAAAAAGCCTTTGGACTATTCCTTCCACAGCCTTTCATCATCCAGAGCATTGTGTTTTAGGTCCCTTTCTTGGATTTGTTTTCTATTGCAGACGAAGTTTCCTATAGGCGCGCCTTCTTGACGCAGTCCTGCACTGATGCCCTGAGGCAATAAATATCGATTTTAAAAAATTAAAAAATATATATATTTATAGCGTCTAGGAACTGGAGTTTTCTGGTGTCTTTAGATCACAATGTAATGTATTGCAGTACGCCCCGACGAGCTACATGCCATTGTACTTCTGTATAGTAAGTGCTTGTACCTTTTGGGCTCAGTGCCCGCGCTGCATTTCGAGAGTGCTGTACAGTCGCTCAGAAGAGCTGTGAACTAAAGGCACCAACCATATTCGGCAATATTTTTCTCTCTGTTCCGATTATATTATTCACCGTAGTAAAAAAAAATATTATTCCTCAATAATACTCACAATATTAAAAGCAATGCTTCATCCTGTGCCCACAAAAGAACTGCAGTTGATGCAGCAAAAAACTTCTGCTTCAGGTATGCTTCTGGTGCTAAGAGAGTGGCGCCTATCGAAGCTTCTTGCGTCCGTTGTCTGCTGAGAGATAATTATTGTGAGCCCGAAAAACAAAGAAACCGTCCCATACCACTATTGTGTGACTTTTATATTAAAGACAGTCTGTACATGGGTACGGAACGTTTAAATTGTAACAAGGGCATCATCAAAGCATTTTACAACTGACACTCGGAGATATCGCTAGCCGAGCCCTTCTTCCACGTCCGGACAAGAAGACAGTTCGTCGGAATAAGCGTTGCTGGCCACGTCTCCTTCTCCGACCCGGACAGAACGCAGTGCACACGCTGCCCTGGTCTCGTTTCCCAACAAGGGAAATCTCTCCCAGGGATTCACCGGGGGATATCGAGACTCGGGGCCCACCGTCATTAGACTTTGAAAAGAAGGACCCGTAATCAAGAGGCTCTCCGCAGGGGGCTTTCGGTCGAGCCCTGCGGTGACCGGCCGATGCACGGGAAACTGATCCGGGAAGTGGGATCGTGCGCTGCCCATGCTGCAGGACCCACAAGAGAGAGAGAAACAGGGGCAGGAGGAGGGTTGCGCTTGTGAAGAATCCGGAGAGGTTGCAGAAACACGGCCGCTCCCTGCAGAAGATGCAACTGCATCCCTCCCACATCCTTGAAACCCCTTTCATTTCTTTCTCCCCACCCCACAGTTCCTTTCTGTCCCAACATGTTGTGTGTCTGTACGTGTCAGCAAGTGAAGGAGGGGGTACTCTAGAAAGCGCAATCCCTTTTCCGCCTCCTCTCCCGCTCCTTCAGCACAACCACGTCCGCCCTTCGGCGTCGCTATAGCAGTGTACGTGTACCGTACGCACCGCCATCTTTTTTCCGCTACCGCCTAATTAGGTTGAGATTAGTGCTCCGGTCGATGCTTTTATGAGGGCGTCGGTAGGAGGGATGGAAGCGACGAGGGGCGCGAGGCGAGAGGGCGGGTTTTCCTCTGGCCGTAATTATGAAGTTCATTACTTTTTCATCACGGACATCCGTTAGTGCGTAATGAGAAGACTAATTAGTCTGTAAATGAAGGATCGCGCAGGCGCCGTCTTGAGCGCGCGCGTGGTCCCGTGTGGGCGAGAAATAAAGAAATGTGCCAGCGCTTTATGCGCTTTCTTATTCCTGTACAGGCCTCAACGCTGCTTATGCTGTTTCACCGTGAACGCAAATAGCCGAAGGCGCACGTACGAAATGATGCCCATTGTCCCGTGGTGCAAGTAAATTAGATGCAGGAGGGTCCCGCATCTTCGGGTCAGATGCAGGGTGCCACTCGCCGACAAGCTAGAGGGCGACGGGGGTGCTTTTTGGGGTTCTAACCTTTCACCCAGATGCTCGCGCACTCACAGGGGGCGGAGCCACAATGAGTTGAAGTCACGACTGACCAAAGCTAGAATTTTGTCATCTCCGAAAATAACACGGCGCTTCTCCGCGTAATTACGAATTTCTAAGAATTCCAACAGCACTCCACCTTCTCCTTCCCCTCGAACGACAAGAAACGAGTTCAGCCCCATGTTCAACGCTTTCTAAGCGAGTAAGAAAATAGAGCAAGGCTCCTTCACCAACTAATGCCGCTCGCTTTGAGACTAGAAAAAGAATAACACTTTAGGCGAGATTAAATAAGTCACCGGCGACGTGGTTTGTCCACAGTGAGCAGCTGTTTCGACGTAATTCCGAGGCATGCTTTCACTCGCTTCTCTGGTCGCCGCGTCTCTTCCCCTTTATTATTAGCTCCGCTTCTTCGTCCTAATCTCTGATGCCGGGCGCTTAATTTTTTCGCTTTTATCCACCTTTCCTTCTCTCTCTTCTTCTCTCAGGCGGTCTTCTTTGCAGCGAGCGCCGAGCGTTATTCTCCTTTATGAGTTCCCTAATGACAAGTCGCTAATTATCTTTAGTGCAGGAGTGCGTGGCGTTCGCCGTCCTGCTTTTAATTAATAAAATCGATTCGTAGCGGCGTGGTGAGAAAGTGCGGGTGTGTTAGAACCGAGGCAGTGAGTAGAGAGACGGGCGACGCGTGCTGTCCAAGGGCGACCGCTCGCGCACCCGCGCCGAAGAACAACACCCGGTGACGCGCTCTCATTTCAGCAAAGCGGCTCGCGCGGGCAACTGTCGCTCGTCGCGGAAAGGGGGTGCGGGGGTGGGGTGGATAGAAAGCGAGCCACCTCTTGGTTGGGTTACGTAGTTTGAGTAGGACGCTGCTGGGACACAGAAGGCGGCGCCTTGAAAAGAAGCTGTAGGAGGGGGAGAAGCAAGCTGAGAACGAGAGCGAGGTTACTATCTTCCCATAGCCCCACTTTTTTTATTTGGCCCGGGGCAGGCGCTCGACGCAGCCGGTGGCGCGTCAGACAAGGGGCGCGCGCATCTTCGTCAGACGCTCGGGTGGGGCCCAGCGGTGCTTGCTCATTAACTCCGGGGCCGAGATTTTAATTTACGTAGCCCATGCCGGGCTGCGGATAATAATGACGGCGGCAGCGCACGCCGCAGCTCGCTCCTTGATGAGGCACTTTTAATAACGCCGCCGCCACGGCACAGCGCAGGAGACCGAGGAGGTGAAGCAGTAACGAAGGAGAGGGGGGGGGGGGGGGAGGGGGGCATGAAGGGGCTTGCTTGGGCCCTCCTCCTAACGGGCTCGTTGCTCCGTCAGAGCGGGCACCTACGCCGACTCTGGCTTTGTTTTTCCTTCGTGGTATTTTTTCTTGCTTTTCCTCTGCGTCCTCGCCCTTGCTGCTTGCATGTCCCAGCAGCCGCTGCGTGTGTGTGCGTGCGGCTGCGTCCGAGGCCGCACGTCGTTAGGCACTCCGGCGGGCGTCGTCTGAGGGACGGTGGCGTCGAGCCTGCCATGTCCCCCTCCCGTCAGCCCTGAGCTGCTGCTTCTGCTGCATGGCCGATTCAATCCAGCCAAATTGGGAGGCCTCATTAGTCGGGGCGCGGGGGTAAAGTTTCAATCGGGTTTTCTGGCCGGGCAAAAGGAGCGGTCCTCGGCAGTCCGGTCCGCCGTGCGCGCCCGGGTAACAAAGCCACTCCAAACGAGATGTGTGTCCTCTCCTCGCTCCGGGCCATCTCTCTCTCTCTCTCGCTCGTGCCTTCTTTTCTCTCTCCATCCCATCTTCCGCATCCTTTCTCTCTCCGCCGTGAATCCTCTCTACAGCACTCCTCTTTCTCTGGGTCGCAAAGGGCGTAACTATACCAGCTTTTTCTTTCCTTCCGCAGTGTCTTGCGGTCACCCAAGAGACCCCCCCCCCCTGCTACCAGAACTACTACTTCCGCGTATCTTGCGGCCTACGCGGTGTGGCGTCTGCCATTGCGGCAACCCTCACGGCCCACTCTTCACGTCATCCGCTTCCCCTCTCACCTACTGTTATCCCTTGTTTAACATATATATATATATATATATATATATATATATATATATATATCAACGATGACATCGTGTCTCGGCTTGTCTCGGACCCTTCAGAGTTCCAAGCTTCAAGATGTTGCGCGGCTTATCTTACGACTCTGGAGAAGCTCTCTGCGTAGATCGTGAAGCAAAAAAAAAAGAAAAGAAAAGAGGGCGGGACTGAAGCGCTGAAGTAGAGAGGGAGAGAGTCATCGATGAGAGCGGCAGTGGACTAAGCTCACGCCGCCACTGTCGCCGATCAGCTGTAATTGGTGTGCCTCTTCCTTGAAGAGCTTGCACTCTGCCGACAGCGGCGGAAGTAACTGGAGAGAAACAGGCTCGTTGGGGGAGCCCATTAAGTTCCGGATGAAGGGACACACCGTAATTTAGGAGTAACCTTCTTCAGTGGGTCCGACGATCTGAATTGAATCAAATATTTTTGGTCTTTTTAATCCGCCTTTTTGCATTTATCTCCGTTTTGTTTCACTGCCTCAAGTAGCCGTATACACGTATGCACTTCTGTCGTAGTCGTTCGGGGCGCCTGCCAAAAGACATCAAAAAGTCTGCGAGAAAGGGCTGACGCTAATTCCCTCGAGCAGCTGTCTGAGAGTTGTTACTCTTAATTTTTTTTTTCCTTCCAGACGTGAGCACGTAAATCTAGTGCATGTTGTCCTTAAAAAAAGAAGTGAAACACCTGGTTATGTTCTCGCTATACGCGCATAGTATATGGTAATAAAAAATATTTAGTCAGCTGCTTATAACAGCTGGAAAAAAGCAAGCCACCATTATATATTCACAGTGGAGAACTCTATTTGATGGCTCACAGAAAATTGGTTTTCTTTTAGAGTTTCCTCACTAATGTGGGCTCGGTAACGCGAGGACTATTCTCGTTCCTCTTCGCAAAACGCTTCGTCCCTCCACATCCCCACAAGCGCCGTATGGTCTCCGCCCCTTCCTCCTCCCATATTTTCATTAGTCAGCTTCCAATTAAACGCACGCGCGAAGAAGACGCACCGGCAGGGTTCCGCTCGGCTGTACTGACTCATCCTCGTTACGTTCTTCGCGTCAGCACTTCATTAAAAACCAGGTTTTGCGCTGCCGTCGTCGCTAACGCTTTGTTTCCGGGACTGACGTCCTCTGAGAGAGCGCAGCGAAGGCGCGAGAGGCGACGGTTTGTTCCTCGCGATGGGGAACAGTGCGGTGCGGACTCCGCCTCCGGCGACGACCGCTGACGGAGCAGGCCACCGCACACCGTCATCAGCGAGCCGACCAGAGCACGTGGCGGGGCCTAAAGAACCCGCTGATCGCATCGGCGGCCGGATTTAATTACGGCAGCCCATTTTGAGAGCGTCTGTCAACTGCAGGCCCGTCTAATACCCCCTCTGAAGAGGTCCAGCGCACGGATGAATTGGCCCCGGTGGCGTGGTGTTGTCCCCTCTCTCGCCGACCGCCTCCTCTCTAGTGAGCGCGGCCGACACGGGGATCGGACGGAAGAAGCCTTTTCCCTAATTGCGTCTAGCCGCGGGGCAGCGTGTGTGCGTGCGTGGGCTACGGCGCGTGCGAACGGCGTATATACCAGGCTGTCTGGCCCGGGACCACGACTGCTGCTGCCACTGGCAGCGGGCCCGCCAAGCAAGCAGCGGCGTTTGCGGCAGCGCTGGCCGCGACTCGCGCCCGGGGAAAAAGGTTCTTATCTGGATTCCACCATACGCGCGGCGAGGCCCTAATAAGGCTCGCCCCGGCGGCTTAGCGCGCGCGCCGCGCTGGCGTCTCGTCATGAGCTGTTCCGCCTCCTGAGTGTTTCGTTGCTGCTTCTTAATATGTGCTTGTTACTCGTGGTGCCGTCGATGTCGCTGTCTGCATGGGACCTTCCTCTCCTTCACATTCCTTTCAATGTAGTGAGTGCTTGGCGTATACGCCGAAAGTCAGCCGGTCTGCGGTCGCTACCTTTTTTATATGAAAGGTTGAGTGGCAATAATTGCCTACAATAAACCCTTGGTCGCTTGAACGCGCATTAATTGAACGAAATTGATTGGTTCTAGCCTTCAGAGTGTTGAAGCGGAGAGGTGTTTCAAATTAAGCTAGGCACGTCATTCTTCTCTTACTAGAAGAAAATGGGTACCAGCGGGTGTTTATGTCGCGTATAAAGCTAAAATATCTGCTCGCCAAACGAAACCGTTGCTCATGCATTTGACGGTTAATTCGCATTCAAATTATTCTTTCCAGTCCTTCATATGATTTGATTTTGAGCTGGAATGAAGCGCTCCATTGCTATAAATTTCAATGTGTATTAAGAGGATTTCGTGGCAGAGATGTATAGTACCCTGCACTTCAGAAACTTTTACGTCTAAAAATGAGACATGTCAACGATGTTTCCAATTTCAAATTATAGAATATAAGCATTGCATGAAATATTCCAATAAACTGGAAGTATCTAGTCTAGAAAGTATTTTGGTTACTGAACTTGTATCTTAGCTGAGGTAAAATTGCAGTGTACGACACCGAAAGGCAGGTGGTTCGGCCAAGTGATTTCTGCCAATCCCCATGCACTAATCCATCATAAACTTTGCTGTTAGTGAAACAAAAATAAGAAAAGAAAGAAAGGCAAAATAAGGATACTAATGCATCGCTTGACCACTTTATTTAGATGTCATTCCAAAATATTAGCCTGCTGTCATCTGTTGTACCTCTTTTGGCTACGGCGAAGTTCTGGGCATGAATTCTTGTGAACTCGCCTGTACAAGATACTAACAAAATCTGCTTGATTGCAACTCCAGCTTATGCCTTGGTGCTGTAAAGGCGGTATTAGTCGCTTTTTTTGAACCACGCCGCAGCCAAAAGCTTGTCCGTTGTTTGGTTTTGACGTGTGATAATGTAAGCAATCAAAGTAATTTATGGCAGTCTTTGTTGTTAAGGCGTATAAAAAATTCCACAAATAATTTAAATTATTGGCTTTTGCTATCAAATAGGTAGCATTACACTCAAGTTCGCACAAGCGGGCGAAACGCATTGAACTGAACACAAATCTAAAGCGCTTAGTACTGAGGATTTATCTCTAGATTTTAAGAAATAAAAGGGAAGCCAAAACAAATTAAAAACATTTCTACACTTACTTACCAGTGATGATTAATTTATGGCTCCGAATTCTTGCAAATTTACCATTAGTGGCACGTCATGTCCATGTTAAATTTGCACACCGAAATATTTAATGAAGCGTTGCCCTCAAACACCAGCAAATAATGAAAAGCAAATATTGGCGCTATGCATGCATTCAAGTTCCAGGTAAGAGAACGAATAGATACGACCTACACTGCGTCCCAA